>NC_134353.1:650968394-651098394 GCF_048569485.1 Anomaloglossus baeobatrachus
CTGCTGAGCCGTAGCCCGGTGCCGCAATGCCCAGGACGCACCCACGGCTCTGGTAGAATGAGCTTTCAGCCCCGAAGGAAGCGGAAGCCCAGAAGAACGGTAAGACTCGAGAATCGGTTCCTTGATCCACCGAGCCAAGGTTGACTTGGAGGCCTGAGAGCCCTTACGCTGGCCAGCGACAAGGACAAAGAGCGCATCTGAACGGCGCAGGGGCGCCGTGCGAGACACGTAGAACCGGAGTGCTCTCACTAGATCTAATGTGTGCAAATCCTTTTCACATTGGTGAATTGGATTAGGGCAAAATGAAGGTAAGGAGATATCCTGATTGAGATGAAAAGGAGATACCACCTTAGGGAGAAATTCCGGAACAGGACGCAGAACCACCTTATCCTGGTGAAAAACCAGGAAGGGGGCTTTGCATGACAGCGCTGTCAGCTCCGACACTCTTCGGAGTGATGTAACTGCCACTAGAAATGCCACCTTCTGCGAAAGACGTGATAAAGAGACATCCCGCAGGGGCTCGAAAGGTGGTTTCTGAAGAGCCGTTAGCACCCTGTTAAGGTCCCATGGTTCCAGCGGATGCTTGTAAGGTGGGACTATGTGGCAAACTCCCTGCAGGAACGTGCGGACCTGCGGAAGCCTGGCCAGACGCTTTTGAAAAAATACGGATAGCGCCGATACTTGTCCCTTGAGAGAGCCGAGTGACAAACCCTTGTCCATTCCGGATTGAAGGAATGAAAGAAAAGTGGGTAAGGCAAAAGGCCAGGGAGTAAAACCATTATCAGAGCACCAAGATAAGAAGATCCTCCAAGACCTGTAATAGATCTTGGCAGACGTTGGTTTCCTGGCCTGTCTCATGGTGGCAATGACATCCGGAGATAACCCTGAAGACGCTAGGAGCCAGGACTCAATGGCCACACAGTCAGGTTGAGGGCCGCAGAATTCAGATGGAAAAACGGCCCTTGTGACAGCAAGTCTGGGCGGTCTGGAAGCGCCCACGGTTGACCCACCGTGAGATGCCACAGATCCGGGTACCACGACCGCCTCAGCCAATCTGGAGCGACGAGAATGGCGCGACGACAGTCGGACCTGATCTTGCGCAACACTCTGGGCAGCATCGCCAGAGGAGGAAATACATAAGGCAGTCGAAACTGCGACCAATCCTGAACTAATGCGTCCGCCGCCAGAGCTCTGTGATCTTGAGACCGGGCCATGAATGCCGGGACTTTGTTGTTGTGCCGTGACGCCATGAGATCGACGTCCGGCGTTCCCCAGCGGCGACAGATCTCTCGAAACACGTCTGGGTGAAGAGACCATTCCCCCGCGTCCATGCCCTGACGACTGAGAAAATCTGCTTACCAGTTTTCTACGCCCGGGATGTGAACTGCGGAGATGGTGGAGGCTGTGGCTTCCACCCACTGCAGAATCCGTCGGACTTCCTGGAGGGCTTGACAACTGCGAGTGCCGCCTTGGTGGTTGATGTATGCGACGGCAGTGGCGTTGTCCGACTGGATACGGATCTGCCTGCCCTCCAGCCACCGATGAAAGGCCAATAGGGCTAGATACACTGCCCTTATCTCCAGAATATTGATCTGAAGGGAAGACTCTACCGGAGTCCAGGTTCCCTGAGCCCTGTGGTGGAGAAAAACCGCTCCCCACCCTGACAGGCTCGCGTCCGTGGTGACCACAGCCCAGGTTGGGGGTAGGAAGGATTTTCCTTGCGATAGAGAATTGGGAAGGAGCCACCACTGAAGAGATGTCTTGGTTGCAAGGGAAAGAGAGACGTTCCTGTCGAGGGAAGTCGACCTCCTGTCCCATTTGCGGAGAATGTCCCATTGGAGTGGCCGCAGATGGAATTGCGCGAAGGGCACTGCCTCCATTGCTGCCACCATCTTCCCCAGGAAGTGCATGAGGCGCCTCAAGGGGTGTGACTAACCCCGAAGAAGTGATTGCACCCCTGCCTGCAGGGAAAGCTGTTTGTCCCGCGGTAGCTTGACTACCGCTGACTGTGTATGAGACTCCATCCCGAGGTAAGTCAGTGATTGGGTCGGTGTCAACTTGGATTTTGGGAAGCTGATGATCCACCCGAACTGCTGGAGAGTCGCCAGAGCGACGGTAAGGCTGTTTTGACACTCCACCTGAGAAGGTGCCCTGACTAGGAGATCGTCTAAGTAGGGGATCACCGAGTGGCCCTGAGAGTGTAGGACCGCCACAACGGATGCCATGACCTTGGTGAACACCCGTGGGGCTGTCGCCAGGCCGAAAGGCAATGCCACGAACTGAAGGTGTTCGTCCCCGATGGCGAAACGCAAAAAGCGTTGATGTTCGGGTGCGATCGGCACATGGAGATAAGCATCCTTGATGTCGATCGATGCTAGGAAGTCTCCTTGTGACATCGATGCGATGACTGAGCGGAGAGATTCCATCCGAAACCGTCTGGTGCTCACATGTCTGTTGAGTAGTTTGAGGTCCAGAACGGGACGGAATGAACCGTCCTTCTTTGGCACCACGAACAAGTTGGAGTAAAAACCGCGACCATGTTCCTGAGGGGGAACGGGGATCACAACTCCTTCTGTCTTCAGAGCGCCCACTGCCTGAAAAAGTGCGTCGGCCCGAGCGGGGGGCGGAGAGGTTCTGAAGAAACGAGTCGGGGGACGAGAGCTGAACTCTATCCTGTAACCGTGAGACAGAATGTCTCTCACCCATCGGTCTTGAACATGTGGCCACCAGGCGTCGCAAAAGCGGGAGAGCCTGCCACCGACCGAGGATGCGGTTCAGGGATGCCGAGAGTCATGAGGAGGCCGCCTTGGAGGCAGTGCCTCCTGCGGCCTTTTGGGGGCGTAACTTGGACCGCCACGCATAGGAGTTCCTCTGTCCTTTCTCCGGCCTGCTGGACGAAGAGGATTGGGGCTTGGCGGAGGTACGAAAGGACCGAAACCTCGATTGTATTTTCCGTTGCTGAGGTCTCTTCGGTTTGGACTGGGGTAAGGAGGAGTCCTTTCCCTTGGATTCCTTAATAATCTCATCCAATCGTTCGCCAAACAATCGGTCGCCAGAAAACGGCAAACCGGTTAAGAACCTCTTGGAAGCCGAGTCTGCCTTCCATTCGCGCAGCCACATGGCCCTGCGGACTGCCACAGAATTAGCGGATGCCACCGCTGTACGGCTAGCAGAGTCAAGGACTGCGTTCATGGCGTAGGAAGAAAAAGCTGACGCCTGAGAAGTCAAAGACGCAACCTGCGGAGCAGAATTACGTGTGACCGCATTAATCTCAGCCAGACAAGCTGAGATAGCTTGGAGTGCCCACACGGCTGCAAAAGCCGGGGCAAAAGACGCGCCCGTGGCTTCATAGATGGATTTCACCAGGAGCTCTATCTGCCTGTCAGTGGCATCTTTTAGCGATGAGCCATCTGCAACCGATACCACAGATCTAGCCGCCAATCTAGAGACTGGAGGATCCACCTTGGGACATTGAGCCCAACCCTTAACTACGTCAGAGGGGAAGGGGTAACGTGTGTCAGTAAGGCGCTTAGTAAAGCGCTTGTCCGGAACCGCTCTGGGCTTCTGGACAGCATCTCTGAAGTTAGAGTGATCGAAAAACGCACTCCGTGTACGTTTAGGGAACCGAAACTGGTGTTTCTCCTGCTGAGAAGTCGACTCCTCTACAGGTGGAGGCGGGGGAGATAGATCTAACACCTGGTTGATGGACGAGATAAGGTCATTTACTAAGGCGTCCCCTTCAGGTGTATCAAGATTGAGAGCAACGTCAGGGTCAGAGCCCTGAGCTGCGACGTCCGCCTCGTCCTCCATAGAGTCCTCAAGCTGGGAACCCGAGCAGCGTGAAGAAGTCGGGGAAGATTCCCAGCGAGCCCGCTTAGCCGGCCTGGGACTGTGGTCCGGGCAGGAGTCCTCCACGTGAGACCTAGGGCCCCCCTGAGAGAGCGCTGCGGCGCGGACCGAGAGGGGCCTGGAGGCGACGATCCAACAGGGCCCGGGGCCTGTGCAAGGACCGGTTTGGACTGCAAAGCTTCTAGCAGCTTGGCAGACCATTTGTCCATAGACTGAGCCATGGATTGGGAAAGTGACTCAGAGAGTTTCTCAGCAAAAACGGCAAACTCTGTCCCTGCCGCCTGGACAGGAGGAGCAGGGGGGTCTACCTGAGCCGAGGGGCCGACTAGTGACCGAGGCTCCGGCTGAGCAAGCAAAACAGGGGTCGAGCATTGCTCACAGTGAGGGTAGGTGGAACCCGCAGGTAACATAGCCGCACAAGAGGTACAGGTCGCAAAAAAACCCTGTGCCTTAGCACCCTTGCTCCTTGTGGACGACATGCTGTTGTCTCCTAGGAGAGTGATCACTGAGGGTATATGGGAAAGGGTATACAGCCCGACCGAACAGAAATATATATATAGAATACGTATCTATTCCGGCACCCTAAGGGGACCAGCACCGGGTGACCGGTGTAGCTTACCGACCGCTAAAAAGCGGGGGGTGTGTCCTCCAGATTCCCTGCCTTAGGTCTCCCAGAGTTGCAGAGCTCTTTCTGGTAATCCTCCACCGGCAGAATGCCAAAAATATGGCTGCCGGAGCTCTCTGGGGAGGAGTGGAGCCGTGGGCGACGCTAGAAAAGTGCGGGAATCTGGGGTCCCCACAGTGATCAGTGAGGGAGGAGGAAACCTACAGGATGCTCCGGCCCTCACATCCGACGTCAGGTCGGCAGTCCCGCCCTTACCCCTGACAGGCAGGCCCGGGGGCGGGAGTTTTGCTACTAGGCCGCAATGAAGCCGGGGACTAAATTTAAGACCGTGGCCGACAAGCAGGCGCGGTCGGCGCGGAAGTCCGCCGGTCTTCACAAATCAGCAGCTGCTGCAGCGTCCGGGAAGAAGGCGCTCCATGCACAGCCCCCATGGGGACACAGAGTACCTTAGAGATGCAGGGCCCGGTCCCTGAGGATGAATAGACTCCTGCCCGGCAGATTCCCACAGGGGCTGCGGAGGGAGCACGGTCCCAGTAAATGGATGACCGGTCAGGATCCCACTTCTCCCAGAGCCGCTAAGGGATGGTGAAGGAAAACGGCATGAGGCTCCGGCCTTTGTACCCGCAATGGGTACCTCAACCTTAACAGCACCGCCGACGTAGTGGGGTGAGAAGGCAACATGCCGGGGGCCCCGTGGGGGCCCACTTTTCTTCCAACCGATATAACTAATATGAGAATGCATGAGTGGATGTGTGCCTCCTTCCACACAAAGCATAAAACTGAGGAGCCCGTGATGCACGGGAGGGTGTATAGACAGAGGGGAGGGGTTACACTTTTAAGTGTAATACTTTGTGTGGCCTCCGGAGGCAGAAGCTATACACCCAATTGTCTGGGTTTCCCAATGGAGCGACAAAGAAAATGTAAATCAAAGCAGAATTTGTTCTGACCACTTTTTGTCATCAAAATATCATCAAACCATCAACTCCTCTAGGTACACTTGCACACTCTTTGTGAAGGAACTTGAAAGGGAGATTGTTCCAAATATCTTGGAGAACTAACCACATATCTTCTGTGGGTGTATGCTGCACACATCTTTCTGTCTCTTTGTGTATTCCCAGAAAGACAAGGTGATGCTGAGATCAGGCTCTGTAGGGGCCATATAAATCACCTCTAAGACTCTTTGTTCTTCTATAAGCTGAAAATAGTTCTTAATGACTTTGGCTGTATGTTTGGGGTCATTGTCCTGCTGCAGAATAAGTTTGCAGGAAATTAAATGCCTCTATTATGGTATTGTATGATGCATAAGCAACTGCTTGTATTTCTTAAGAAAAGAGAAGTGCAAATAGGGTCTTACCTGCGAAGTAAAGAGTATTGCTGAAAGACTGAGTGCTCACCTCATGGGGGTTGTGAACCCACTACCCAGGAATGTGGTTAAAGGTATGGCTTCTGCGGCCCCTCGGAGAGCAGAAATAAATGTCAGGAAAAGAAGGGTTGATTATCCAGACTGCCAATGGACAAGATGCACAGGATGTGAAGAGGACAAGCCATGTAGGAATAATCCAAGTAGTTTACTGAGTCTATGAGTTTAAAAGCCTATGCAAAAAATAAGCCGTCACTGAGCTCCACATCCCCAAAAATAAGAATGGTACTAATCTTGAAAAATGGAGAAAAAAGCGCAATTTATTTATTTTTTTTACAAGTTTCTGAATTTATTTCTTACACCCTGTTGATAGAGAAAAACAGAAATGTAGAAATTTTTGCAAATTTATTAAACAAGGAAAACTGAAATATCACATGGTCATAAGTATTCAGACCCTTTGCTCAGTATTGAGAAAAGCACCTTTTGAGCTTGTACAGCCATGAGTCTTTTTGGGAATGATGCAACAAGTTTTTCACACTTGGATTCAGGGATCCTCTGCCATTCTTCCTTGCAGATCCTGTCCAGTTCCCTCAGGTTGGATGGTGAACGTTGGTGGACAGCCATTTTCAGGTCTCTCCAGAGATGCTCAATTGGGTTTAGGTCAGGCCTCTGGCTAGGCCAGTCAAGAATGGTCACAGAGTTGTTCTTAAGCCACTCCTTTGTTATTTTAGCTGTATGCTTAGGGTCATTGTCTTATTGGAAGGTGAACCTTCGGCCAAGTCTGAGGTCCAGAGCACTCTGGATGAGGTTTTCTTCCAGGAAATCTCTGTACTTGGCCACATTCATCTTTCCTTCAATAGCAACCAGTCGTCCTGTTCCTGCAGCTGAAAAACACCTCCATAGCATAATGCTGCCACAACCATGTTTCACTGTTGGAATTGTATTGGGCAGGTAATGAGCAGTGCCTGGTTTTCTCCACACAAACCGCTTAGAATTATCACCAAAAAGTTCTATCTTCGTCTCATCAGACCAGAGAATCTTGTTTCTGATAGTCTGGGAGTCCTTCATGTGTTTTTATGCAGACACTATGCGAGCTTTCATATGTCTTGCACTGAGGAGAGGTTTCATATCGGGCCACTTTGCCATAAAGGCCCAAATGGTGGCGGGCTGCAGTGATAGTTGACTTTGTGGAACTTTCTCCCATCTCCCTACTGCATCTCTGGAGCTCTCAGGAACCTTGAGTACTGCAGAAATTCGTTTGCAACCTTGGCCAGATCTGTGCCTTGCCCAATTCTGTCTGAGCTCCTTAGGCAATTCCTTTGACCTCATGATTCTCATTTGGTCTGACATGCACTGTGAGCTGTGAGGTCTTATATAGGCAGGTGTGTGCCTTTCCATATCAAGTCCTATCAGTTTAATTAAACACAGCTGGACTCCAATGAAGGAGTAGAATCATCTCAAGGAGGATCACAAGGTAATGGACAGCATGTGACTTAGATATGAGTGTCTGAGCAAAGGGTCTGAATACTTATGCCCATGTGATATTTCAGTTCTTCTTGTTTAATACATTTGCAAAAAAATCTACATTGGTAGAAATGGTGCATACTGTGATTTTTTTTTTCCTTGCACCACTCGATCACTGACTAATTAAATAACATTCGTCCAAGTGCAATCTGATGTTTTGTGGGACAGCACTCGGACCGAAAATACGGTCATCTGCATGAGTCCTAAGTGCTGCATCTTACTACTTATTACTTTCCACAGCCCACGCTTATTCAATGAAGATGTTGATTTTATTGCTCTATCTTGGCCTTTCTAAAGAACTAATAGCCCAGGGACTGCTCTGCTATTTTAATAACAAACTACAAATAAATGTATAATTCGGAGGCCAGGCATATCTGAAAAGAGAAATTAGAGAAGCAAAAATGATCCTAGAATATGATTGCTACTAATATGACTTTATTGGTGACAGCAGAGAAGGAACAGATTATTTTTCTATAGATTTGCATCAAGCACGTACAATTTGATATTCAGAGCTTTTTAGAATTTTTAATATGTTCTGCATGACAAAGCCGAATATAGTTCATCACCGTCTAACACCAGGACCATAAGTGGTCATGAATGGTCCAGTATGTGGAGATGCTCATGGTCGGGAAGTATTAACAATTACTTTCTCAGCAAGAATAAATAGAAAAGGTTGACACAGTATTAAAAATATAGTATATCCCATTGGTCACAGTTTCTCTATGGCACAGATATTCCCCCAGAGTCAATGTTCCACTCGCTATGAAGCTGGGTCTTTATCGGTTTCATCAGGACTGGAGTTAGCAATCATTGCTGGCAGACGGTCCCCCCACTCACATTTTCTAGCACACCTGTAGAGGTCCCTAAGAACATAGAAATAGCATAAATGTCACCTTTTTAATACATTTTAAAGCAGATTTCCTTAAAGGATTTTCATATACAAAACAAATGCACAACTTTTTACATACAGCTTAGTAATACATTTCCGGTAGAGCCCTGATGCCTGAGGACAGAAGCACACAGCGGTATTATGTGTAGATTATCTCCGACCTAGCGTGTCTGAATTTAAACCAATGTCTAGAACAATATTAGATCCCATTTGTATGTCACTTAATTTGCATGCAAGAAAAATGGATCGATTTTGGTCAGTATCCTTTATTTGATTAGTTTTTTGATCCATGTGTCTGCTTTTACCAGCTGTGTAAGGAAAAAAGGGAAAAAAGGATCAATATGTACAAGTGCATCTCAATAAATTAGAATATCATCAAAAGTTGATTTATTTCAGTAATTCAATACAAAAAAGGAAACACATTATACAGAGTCATTACAAACACAGTGATCCATTTCAAGTGTTTATTTCTGTTAATGTTGATGATTATGGCTTACAGCCAATGAAAACACAAAAATCATTATCTCAAAAACTTAAAATAATTACCACAAAACACCTGCAAAGGCTTCCTAAGCGTTTAAAATGGTCCCTTAGTCTGGTTCAGTAAGCTACACAATCATGGTGGGGAGGGGAAATAAAATATATACCAAATTTCAGCCAATGTGCTGAGTAGAGGAACACACACATACTGTATATATGCATATATATATATAGTGGTCTCATATTACATTGTGTATTCCCACCACCTACTACTCAGAAACAGCCAGGGATATATTGGTTCACAGCGCAATACACACATCCAATTTACAAAAGTTGAACCAAATACAAAAGAGTAAAATATATCATCTTTATTATGAAACTAATTAAATTAACAGATGGGGTGTAATACCAGAAAAAGTGCACAAGGTGGCATACATCGAAGTATAGGCATTAAGGTAAACAGAGGTTCAACTAACCTGGAAACGTTAACTCCCGCTGGAATGGCGCCAAGTCCCTATGTACGTTTCAGCGATAGCCTTCGTCAGGGAACTGTGGTTATCGCCTAAATGTAGGTAGGGACTTGGTGCCATGCCTATACTTTGATGTATGTCTATCACAGTGTCCTTAAAGAAGTTGTCCAGTTACCAAAACTGATTTTTTTTTTCTGATAAATCTTGCTAATATGTGCCCCTCAACAAATCTATTATGTTTTTTCAGCAAAATTAGGTTTTATTGTGCACTAGCAGCACATGCTCATTGCTGGCTCCAGCTCTGATGGGGTTAATCTCTCCTCTGACTTCCTGTGTTCAGTTCCTAGAAGTTCCAGAATTCTTTGTGGCTCTAGGGCGGTGTCTAGCTTATCTAACACCCCCCCCTCAGATCTCCACCCAAAGCCTCCTCCCTGCCTCTTCCCTGTGTGGATGAGAGAAATCACACAGAGACATCCGAAGCTGCCAGCTCTGCACACAACCAGGGGAAGAAAGTGTGTGTGAGTGTGTGTGTGTTTGTGAGTGTTTGTGTGTGAGTGTGAGTGTGTGTGTGTGTGTTTTTGTGAGTGTTTGTGAGTGTGTGTGAGTGTGTGTGTGTGTCTGTGAGTGAGTGTGTGAGTGAGTGTGTGTGTGTGTACACAGAAATTATGATTATTAGCCGGCGCAACATGTGAAAAAAATAATTGGGGAAAAAAAAGTGACAGTGTGATGAGATTGCTTTTTTCCCCTCTTGCCTAGTCTGTGTGTCGTCCATATCATCCGCAAACCGCATATGACCGGATCCTGTGGATTAAATGTGCAACGCATGCAACCGTTATTTTACCGGATCCTTCTGCAGCGGGACACAAAATTTATCGTCCGGCGCTGGAGTCAGCTGACTCCTGATCTCACAGCCCGCACACGCTGCAATGGCTGCAGGTGGGCTCATTCACATGACCGTTCCGTTTGTCCTGGTCAGTTCCTGTTTTTTTGCGGCCCCACAGACAGGATTATCTTTTCAATGTCTTTTGTGTAGGATCGGATGGTACACGGTAGCACTTCCATGTGCATCCGATCCTACAAAAAAAACCCACATCGGATGCCGTATGTCCGCTCCGTTATTATGGAACATGTCCTATTCTGTTCCGTAATAACGAACCGTGACTCAATACAAGTCAATGGGTCCGCAAAATTCCCGGAAGCAACACGGAAGCACTTCCATGTGACTTCCGTTGGGTGCCCGTGCAGTCAGTGTCCCGCTCCAGCCCCGCGGCTGCCCGCTCAGCAGTGTCAGCAGCGGCCCGCACTGCAGTGTCAGCAGCCGCGGGGATGACAAGCACTACCGTCAGGAGATTAGTAAGTTCATTACATACGGTGATGAAGTCCTGCCCTCCTGACGTCAGCGGTCGTCACTGCCTTCTATGCCCGCCGCTTGTCACATCACCTCTCGCTGTCGACCCGAGACTATGACTAGTCGTAACGTCACGGGTCGCTCGCGATACTTTGTTTGTGAAGGCGGCGGTCATTGAACTCGGTGACAGCGCTGCTGTCAGGACTTCAGCGATCATCGCAGGTAATATACCTCGCTAACCTCCTGATAGCAGCACTCGTCATGCCCTGCAGTGACATGGGCTGACCTATTGATGTTAGCTCAGGTCACTGTACGGCTCTCCCAGCAAATAGGGAACATTCTGTTCTTCATTGACTGGGACATTGACTATGGTATGGATCATCGTGGGACCCCCTTGTATTACACCAGACCTGGATTTGTTTTTATTTCTAATAAATTGGTGAAAGAGGGAATGTGTTGGGGAGTGTTTTTTCAAATAAAAATGTGTTTGTTGTCTATTTTTTTTTTTTTTTTTTATTACTGCCTGGGTTGGTGATGTCGGGTATCTGATACACGCCTGACATCACTAACTCCAGGGCTTGATGCCAGGTGACATTACACATCTGGTATTAACCCCATATATTACCCCGTTTGCCACCGCACCAGGGCAACGGGATGAGCTGGCGCGAGACTGGCACATCTAATGGATGCGCTACTTCTGGGGCGGCTGCAGCCTGCTATTTTTAGGCTGGGGAGTGTCCAATAACGGTGAACCTCCCTAGTCTGAGAATACCAGACCACAGCTGTCCGCTTTACCTTGGCTGGTGATCCAATTTCGGGGAACCCCGTGTTTTTTGTTTTAAATTATTTAGTTAATTTAAAATAACAGTGTGGGGGGGCCTCTGTTTTGGATTACCAGCCAAGGTGAAGCTGCCAGCTGTGGTTTGCAGGCTGCAGCCGTTTGCTTTACCCTAGCTGGCTACAAAAGATAGGGGGACCGCATGTCATTTTTTTTTTATTTATTTATTTTTTGGCTAAATACAAGACTAAGCACCTTAGTGCCACATGACAGTCACAAAAGGGTGCCAGCTTAGAATATGCAGGGGGTAAGACATTATATATGTATTTCTTATCTGTCTATCTATCTATCTATCCAGCCCTCTATTCATTCATTCATCCCTCTATCTATCTATCCATCTCTATATCTACTCATCTATTTATCTTTCTTGCTGCTTCCGTTTTTTGCGGTCCGCAAAAAAACCCGGAAGGCACGCAGATGTCACACGGATGCCACTAGGATGCATCCGTGAAACAAAAGGACTGTTTTTTGTGGCCCGCAAAAACGGAACGGTCATGTGAATGTAGTCTTAACAGCAGTCGCTGCCTGCTGCCGATCACATGTGACCGTGTGCGGGCTGTGTGTGCGGACTGTGTGTACAGGAGTTCAGCTGAGTTCAGATCAGCTGACTCAAGTGTCGGCCGATCAGGCTGGGGCCACACGGGGATTACTGCGATCCCCTCGCATTACACTCTGCTCACGCTCAGTACAGCAGAGCTGAGTGTCATGCGTGTGTCCCTGCGACTGAGGTCCGACTGTGCGAGCAGACCTCAGCTGCGGGGGGCGGTCCGCCACTCGAGGGGTGGGCCAACACTGAGGAGTGGTGGGAGGGATTTCTCTCCCTCTCTCCTCCGTAGTCCACCGATGTACCGCAAGTGCAGTGCGATTTTTCTCTCACCACATACACTTGAATGGGTAAAAGAGAGAGTCTTGCATTACAGTTGTAGCATGCTGCGATTGTTTTCTCGGTCCAATTAGGGCGGAGAAAATAATCACTCATGTGTGCTGACACACAGGCTAATATTGGTCCGAGTGGAATGCGATGTTTTATCGCACTCCACTCGCACTGTTTTTCTCGCCATGTGGCTTAGACCTTACTTGTTTTGTGTCCCCCTGCATCCATCGCAGCGTGTGCAGGCTGGAGTTCAGCTGAGTTCAGATCAGCTGACTCCAGTGCTGGACTGAACTCCGCTGACCTCACAGCCCGTACACGCTGCAATGGATGCAGGGGGACACAGAACAAGTAATCGGCCGACACTGGAGTCATCTGATTACTTGGGATGAATTGAGCAGTAAAATGCTCTGGTGCTCGATGGGCGAAGCCCATGTCGATTTTTTTTTTAAAAATTCACTACAAAAAAAAAAAAAAACAAACAAAAAATCACATTGTTTGTGGGCTCCCACTGCATTTTCTATTGCTAAGGGTAACCCAAGCAGCTACTGGCTGCTAGCCCCCGCTGCTTGGTGTTACTTTCACTGGCAATAGAAATGCAGGGAAGCATTTTTTTTTTATAAAGGTTTTTGCCTGAAAACTTTTTTAAAAAAAATGACGTGGGCTTCGCCATATTTTTGTATGCTAGCCATGTACAGCAGGCAGCTACGGGCTGCCCCCAACCCCCAGCTGCCTATTTGTACCCGGCTGGAAACCAAAAATATAGAGAAGCCCTTTTTTTTTTTTTTATTTCATGAATTTCATGAAATAATTAAAAAAAAAAAAAATGACATGGGCTTCGCCAAATTTTTGAGTCCAGCCAGGTACAACTAGGCAGCTGGGGATTGGAATCCGCAGTGAAGGGTGCCCAAACTTTCTGGGCCCCCCGCTGCGAATTGCAGTCCACAGCCGCCCCAGAAAATGGCGCTTTCATAGAAGCGCCATCTTCTGGCGCTGTATCCAACTCTTCCAGTGGCCCTGGTGGCAGGTGGCACGCTGGGTAATAAGGGGTTAATACCAGCTATGTTTTACCAGCTGGTATAAAGCCCGAGATTCTTAATGTCAGGCCAAGTTTGACCTGGCCATTAAGAATCTCCAATAAAGGGTTTAAAAAAAAAAAAAAAAAAAAGACCACACAGAGAAAAATACTTTATTAGAAATAAATACACAGACACAGTAGGGACTCCATGTTTATTACTCCCTCTCACCCCTCCACGATGGAGAGATTTCTGTACTGACCATGCCAGGAGAGAGTGAGGGAAAAGAGAGAGAGCGAGGGGGGGATGAAAAGAGAGCGAGAGGGGGGAGGAAAAGAGAGCGAGGGGGGGAGGAAAAGAGAGCGAGGGGGGGAGGAAAAGAGAGCGCGGGGGGGAGGAAAAGAGAGTGCGGGGGGAGGAAAAGAGAGTGCGGGGGGAGGAAAAGAGAGCGAGGGGGGAAGAGAGCGAGGGAAAAGAGAGGGGAGAGGAGAGAGGGATAAGAGGGGGGCAGAGAAGAGGGGGAAGAGGGGAGGGGGAGAAGAGTGGGGGGAGAGAGGAGAGTGGGGAAAGAACGGGGGGGGCAGAGGTGCTCTGTCACCAACTGTCTCCACTCTGTGACTTGTGGTGCAGGTGACAGAGTGCAGACAGTTGGTCCCATGCAGCAGGACAGATGGCAGAGCACAGCGGTGACATGCCTGTCAGTGTCTTGCTGCTGGGAGGAGCAGATGATCACACTGCCCGACACCGGCCGCTCTCCTGACATCGCAGCAGAGCGGGCGGGTGGACAGTGTGAGCACATACTTACGTGCAGGGGGGGATTCAGCTGAAGAACCCCCCCCCCTGTACTGCACACTGGCGCCCCGTGCCACACCATCTGCAGGACGCCGGCTCCACACTGACGTCCTCCGGATCCTCCCCTCGATACTGGGCTGTGATGTGCGGTAGTCACCGCCCACAGCCCTGTCACTCAATCTGAGTGGTGCCAGCCTCCTCTGACGTACCCGTCTTGTTTGAGAGCCCGGAAATGCCGGGACGTCAGAGGATGCTGGCGGCCACAGCTCCAGGGGGTCATGTGACCGGCACTGAGCGTGCAGGATAGCACCGCTCAGTGCCAGAACTGGAAACAGAAGACAATGGAGAAAATGCCTAGAAAGGTAAGTAGAACTCCTACAGAAAATAAAAAAAATGGGTGAACCACCCCTTTAATGCATTTGCTATGGACTTTGACCTACTCTATATTTCACTGGCTTTGTATTTGATATATTCTAACCAATCCTCCTTTCTCCTGCTGTACTGGTATGCCACCTAGTGCACTTTTTCTGGTATTACACCACATCTTTTAATTTAATTTGTTTCATAATAATGATTAAATATTTTACTCCTTTGTGTTTGGTTCAACTTTTGTAAATTGGTGTGTGACAATCATGGGGAAGACTGTTGACTTGACAGATGTCGAGAAGGCAGTCATTGACACACTCCACAAGGAGGGGAAGCCACAAACGGTCATTGCAAAAGAAGCTGGCTGTGCTGTGTGCTGTATCCAAGCATATTAATGGAAAGTTGAGTGGAAGGTAAAAAAAAGTGTGGTAGAAAAAGGTGCACAAGTCACTGGGATAACTGCATCCTTGATAGGATTGTTATGAAACGGCCATTTAAAAATTTTGTGTAGATTCACAAGGAGTGGACTGCTGCTGGAGTCAATGCTTTAATAGCCACCACACACAACATATCCAGGACATGGGCTACAACTGTTGCATTCCTTGTGTCAAGCCACTCATGACCAATAGACAATGCCAGAAGCATATTACCTGGGCCAAGGAGCAAAAGAGCTGGACTGTTGCTCAGTGGTCCAATGTGTTGTTTTCAGATGACAGTAAATTTTGCATTTCATTTGGAAATCAAGGTCCCAGAGTCTGGAGGAAGAGTGGAGAGGCCCCAATCCAAGCTGCTTGAGGTCTAGTGTGAAGTTTCCACAATCAGTGATGGTTTGTGGAGCCATGTTATCTGCTGATGTAGGTCCACTGTGTTTTATCAAGACCAAAGTCAGTGCAGCCGTCTACCAGGAAATTTTAGAGCACTTTATGCTTCCCTCTACCGACAAGCTTTCTGGAGATGGAAATTTTATTTTCCAGCAGGACATATCACCTGTCCACACTGCCAAAAGTATGAATACCTGGTTTAATAACCACAGTATCACTGTGCTTGATTGGCTAGCAAACTCGCCTGACCTAAACCCCATAGAGAATCTATTGGGTATTGTCAAGAGGAAGATGAGAGAAACCAGACCCAACAATGCAGACAACAGCTCAGCAGTGCCACAGGCTGATCGCCTCCATACCACGCTGCATTGATGCAGTAATTCATGCAAAAGGAGCCCAAGTATTGAGGACATTTACTGCACATACTTTTCATTACACCAACATTTCTGACTTTAAAATAATTTTTTTAGTTGATCTTATATAATATTCTAATGTTCTGAGATAATGACTTTTGGGTTTTCATTGGCTGTAAGCCAGAATCATCAACATTAACAGAAATAAACACCTGAAATAGATCTCTCGGTGTGTAATGACTTTATATAATTTATGGGTTTTCATTTATGTATTGAATTACTGAAATAAATTAACTTTTTGACAATATTCTAATTTATTGAGATGCACTTATACAAGCTTCTTCTACAAGATTCTTCAAGTGAAAAATGGATAGCGATAGGATACCACATGATTGGCACAGTGTTGCATACTCGTAGCACAGTCCAACTAGACATGTGCGGTCTAAATCAATGCAAGTGAATTGAGCAACGTCACACATGTCTAGTCGAAATGTGATTGGAAGTGTGCATATCGCATATTTGTGGTCACATGACCGGGCACCGGAGAATCTTGACAGCTCAGGCTATGCACGCTCTGTGAGGATTCATAGAGTGACTGAAAACTTTTGTGTCAAACCTAGACCACCCCTTTAATGAATAGTATAGCAGCATTTCTGCAATTTATTGACTAGCTGTAGTGACAGATACTCTTTAACGAATTGTTAGGGTACGTACCCAAGATGAGTTTTACTTGTGTTTTTAGACGATGCATATCTTCTCTGTGTCAAAAACGCAGCATTTTACAGTACAAGCAAAGTGAATGGGATGAATAGAAATCTCATGTCCACTGTGCTTCTATTTTACGCTGGGTAAACTGACCTGCGGAGAGTTTTTCCAAGCCGCAGCATGTTAATTTTTCTTGCGGGTACGCTAAATCTTTTGTGCGGAATTTCCAAATAGACTTGCATTAGATGCGGAAATTCCACAGGTAAAAAACACATATGTGTTTTTGGTGCATTTACACAGCGGAAGTTTCAAAAACAAAACGGCTTTATTTAAAGGATGACACGCCAAAAAGAGTCAAAAATACGATAAAAAAAACACAAGTAAGCTAAGGTGCTGAGATGGAGCAGAAATTCTGCAACATTTAAAACTTAACGGATACTATTCGTGGGAGCGTAACCTTATAAAAACTAACATTAAAGGGGGCTTTACACGCTACGATATCGTTAATGTTTGGTCGCCGGGGTCAAGTTGTTAGTGACGCACATCCGGCGTCATTAACGATATCGCAGCGTGTAATACTTACCAGCGACCTTAGGCGACCTCAAAAATGGTGAAAATCGTTCACCATGGAGAGGTCGTCCCAAAGTCAAAAATCGGTAAGGGTTGTTTAGCGTTGTGGTTCATCGCTCATGCGGCAGCACACATCGCTATGTGTGACACCGCATGGGCGAGGAACGTCTCCTTACCTGCCGCCGGCCGCAATGAGGAAGGAAGGAGGTGGGCGGGATGTTACGTCCTGCTCATCTCCGCCCCCCGCTTTGATTGGCCGGCCGCTTAGTGACGTCGCGGTGACGTCGCTGTGATGCCGAACGTCCCTCCCCCTTGAAGGAGGGATTGTTCGGCAGTCACAGCGATGCCGCCGACCAGGTAAGTATGTGTGACGCTGCCGTAGCGATAATGTTCGCTACGGCAGCGATCACAAACAATCGCATGCGCGACGGGGGCGGGTTCTTACATGGTCGCTATCGCTAGAAATTGCTAGCGATATCGCTACCGTGTAAAGCCCCCTTTAAGCCTCATTCAGGAGTCCGTGAATTTTAGCATATGCATAAAAACAGGCTGGGTCAAGGTTTTGAATAGGAGTTTAATCAGTGTGTCAGTTTTTCCCGTCAGTGTTTCATCAATGTTTGATCAATGTGTCAATTTTGCCCATCAGTATTTCATCAGTGTTTGAGAAATGTGTCAGTTTTTTCCATCAGTGTTTCATCAGTGTCAGTTTTTCCCTTCAGTTTTTCCCTTCAGTGTTTGATCAGTGTGTCAGTTTTTTCCATCAGTTTTTCCCATCAGTGTCAGTTTTTCTATCAGTTTTTCCCATCATTGTTTGATTAATGTGTCAGTTTTTTCAAGCAGTGTTTGATCAGTGTGTCAGTTTTTTTCCATCAGTTTTTCCCATTATTGTTTGATCAGTGTGTCAGTTTTTTTCCATCAGTTTTTCCCATTGGTGTCTGTTTAGTGTGTCAGTTTTTTCCATTAGTTTTTCCATCAGTGTTTGATCAGTGTGTCAGTTTTTTCCAATCGTTTTCCCATCAGTGTCAGTTTTTCCAATCATTGTTTGATTAATGTGTCAGTTTTTTCCATCAGTGTTTCGTCAGTGTCAAGGTTTTCCATCAGTGTTTCGTCAGTGTCAAGGTTTTCCATCAGTGTTTCGTCAGTGTGTCAGTTTTTTCTATTAGTTTTTCCCATCAGTGTTTCATCAGTGTGTCAGTTTTTTCCATCAGTGTTTTCGTCAGTGTTGTTCATGTATGAAAAAAAAACCAAAACAACAAACTTGCAAAGCTTGTCCTACCCATTACAATGTTAGTCACACATGGCGAAAAAAAAACCAACAAGAAAATGAGTACGTGGGGTCCGCTTATTTTTAAGACCAAGAAAAAGAGAAAAACCCTTAAAAATGTAGTTTTAATTCCTATCTTTCAAAATGACCACACTCAAATATTAAAATAGTGTGTAGATGTGCCAATGGTGACGCTAACTATCCCTTGAAGACCCTATAAACTGTCAACCTACCTAATGCAGAGATTGGCACCCTGAAAATTTGACATGGTGACTATGACTATGCCTGGACACACTAATATCACCCTTCTTTCAACATGTGACAAATTAAGGCCGTATTGGAAGAATTCTGAAAAATTAACCCCAAATCTATACCATTACCAGCTTTGGAAAAAATATCAATGTTCCCCTTAGGTGGCATTTTTTGCGCTCCTGGGCTTAAGGTCCCAAACTTCTACCTCCTTGCTCAGCAAGCTCTGTTAGGATCATCAAAGTTGAGATCCCTAGTTGTTGGCATTTACCCTATCATTATGGATAAAGATTTTTTGGATCTAAACTTCAGGGCACGCGTATGCAGCGTCATTTCCGGTTTGAAGAGGATGTGATGTCTCTGGAGAGCATGTATGTGCTACATATCGCCCAAATAAAATGGCAGCAGCCTTCTGCATTAATATCACAATTAGGCTGGAAACACATCTATGCGAGTAAAATCGGTCCGAGTTGGCTGAAAAAAACTCGGCTGATTTTAGTTCACGTTAGGTCCGAGTGCAACGCAAGTGCGATGCTTTTTCTGAATAAATTAATGATTTTACTAGCGTGTGTAATGCGTGTGCAATGCGTATTTTTTACTATGTCATCTGCCATTCAGCTCTGCTACATGGCCGCTGACAGGAGACACAGACAGCCATGTAGCAGAGCTGAATGGCAGATGACAGCAGACACAGACAGAGCCGCACGATCAGAATGAACTTGGGTGAACTGAATTTAGCAGCTCTCTCTCATACTCACTGTTCCCCGATCCCCGGAGCTGCACAGCGTTCACACTGCTCCGGCGGCTTTAACTATTTTGAAAAAGCCGGCCGCTCATTAAACAATCTCGTATTCCCTGCTTTCCCAGCCCACAGGCGCCTATGATTGGTTGGAGTGAGACACGCCCCCACGCTGAGTGACAGGTGTCTCACTGCACCCAATCACAGCAGCCGGTGGGTGTGTCTATACGGTGCAGTGAAATAAATAATTAAATAATTAAAAAAAAACGGCATGCGGTCCCCCCAATTTTAATACCAGCCAGATAAAGCCATATGGCTGAAGGCTGATATTCTCAGGATGGGGAGCTCCATGTTATGGGGAGCCCCCCAGCCTAACAATATCAGTCAGCAGCCGCCCAGAATTGCCGCATACATTAGATGCGACAGTTCTGGGACTGTACCCGGCTCTTCCCGATTTGCCCTGGTGCGTTGGCAATCGGGGTAATAAGGAGTTATTGGCAGCCCATAGCTGCCAATAACTCCTAGATTAATCATGTCAGGCGTCTCCCCGAGATACCTTCCATGATTAATCTGTAAGTTACAGTAAATAAACACACACACACTCACCTGAAAAAATCATTTATTAGAAATAAAAAACACTAACAAATTCACTGGTTCACCAATTTAATAAGCCCCAAAAAGCCCTCCATGTCCGGCGTAAACCAAGATGGTCCAGCGTCGCTTCCAGCTCTGCTGCATGAAGGTGACTGGAGCTGCAGAAGACACCGCCACTCCTGACAGCTCCATGCAGCAACTGAAGACAGCCGCGCGATCAGCGATGTCACTGAGGTTACCCGCGGCCACCGCTGTATCCAGTGACAGCGGGTAACCTCAGTGACAGCTCAGCTGATCGCGCTACTCACCTCAGTTGCTGCATGGAGCTGACAGGAGCGGCGGTGTCTTCTGCAGCTCCGGTCACCTTCATGCAGCAGAGCTGGAAGCGACGCTGGACCATCCTGGATTACGCTGGACATGGAGGGCTTTTTGGGGCTTATTAAATTTGGTGAACCAGGGAATTTGTTAGTGTTTTTATTTCTAATAAATGATTTTTTCAGGTGTGTGTTTATTTACTGTAACTTACAGATTAATCATGCAAGGTATCTCGTGTAGACGCCTGACATGATTAATCTAGGATTTAGTGGCAGCTATGGGCTGCCAATAACTCCTTATTACCCCGATTTGCCAACGCACCAGGGTAAATCGGGAAGAGCCGGGTACAGTCACAGAACTGTCGCATCTAATGTATGCGGCAATTCTGGGCGGCTGCTGACTGATATTGTTAGGCTGGGGGGCTCCCCATAACGTGGAGCTCCCCATCCTGAGAATACCAGCCTTCAGCCGTATGGCTTTATCTGGCTGGTATTAAAATTGGGGGGACCGCACGCCGTTTTTTAAATTATTTAATTATTTATTTCACTGCACAGTATAGACACGCCCACCAGCTGCTGTGATTGGTTGCAGTGAGACACCTGTCACTCAGCGTGGGGGCGTGTCTCACTGCAACCAATCATAGGCGCCTGTGGGCGGGGAAAACAGGGAAAACGAGATTGTTTAATGAGCGGCCGGCTTTTTCAAAATACTAAAAGCCGCTGGAGCAGTGTGAATGCCGTGCAGCGCCGGGGATCGGGGAACGGTGAGTATGAGAGAGGAGGGGAAAATGACCGACAGACTGTGAGAGAGGGACAGAGATAGTGACAGACCGACAGAGAGAGAATAGAGACCGAGAGGGAGAGACCGACTGAAAGAGAATAGTGATTGACAGACATTGTGAGACATCGCTCGTTTCCAGTGTTTTAGGAAACATGCGAGAAATGTATTTAGAAAATCGCATGTCACTAGGATGGTGTGAGTGCCGTCCCGTGACATCCGATTATTTACACGTTCCCCTAGACTTACATTGGAGAGACTCGCAGTAGAAACTCGCAAAAAAAGCAGCATGCTGCGATTTTTTTCTCAGTCCGATTTGGACTGAGAAAAAAAAATCGCAAATGCGAGCTGAATCATTCACTAACATGTGTCTGATTCCAATGCGAGTTTTCCTCGCATTGCTCTACTGCGAGAAACTTGCAAGTGAGAAGCAGCCCTTATTCCTTTAGTCAAAGGGAGTCAGTTGCTCCTGCTCATGTAGGACCTCTATTTTCATGGGTCCCTTGATGAACCCCAAAATGTGGGGGGAAACACATTGGAACAAGAAATAAGGATGTAGGGGACCAATTAGAAGTATTGAAGATTTGTCTAAGATGAGTATTATTTTTCTATTAGTGCTCCTGCTATTATGAATATTGATGCCTCTATATTTCCACTCTTTAAGGTGTGATGCACTATTACACAGATTTACATACCGTACTTTGATATTGATGGTTTATTTACTGGTCATTGTCAATCATATAGTCATTAACTCGGGGAACATTTTGTGTATGTATTTCTAGTATAGGATGATATTTGGGTGTCCAGAGATATTCATCGCACAATGACAAATGTTTAGGGTGCCAACCTCTGTGTAAGGTAGGCTGACCGTTTATAGGGTCCACTAGGGATAGTTAGCCTCAGCTCTGACACATTCAACATATTATTTGAGAGTGAACATTTGGAAAGATTTTAAATAACAATCATTAAAATAATTTTTTAAGGTTTTTTTTTTCTCAGTCACAGACTGCCCACTGATGGTCATCTGTGTGCTGTCTGTGATTTTCATAGACTAAAAGGGGCAATATTGATTTGTGACGTGGATCAAAAGTAGATACATCTCCCCAATTTTTTTTGCGGACATTCGGCTCCTTAGACTATAATGTGTATGTGAGCGACAGATAGAGATGTAGGTGAAAAACGGACGTCTGAATGAGGCCTTATACTGCAGTGCTGAAGGTTGTTGACTATTTCCAACAGTAGCCCACGACAAAGTGAATACAGCTTTTAAATACTATACTTACTGAGGCTGGAACCACTGCAGGAACAGTAAAGTAATTTATTTTTAAAGTTACTCAAATCTGACATACCATATCAACTATATTATATCAACATTTATAAGTGGCTAACTATGACATTTTGCTACCAATAGAACGTGGGTTAAAATCCGCGCTGCTGTTGAAGGAAGACTGAAAACAAATCCTAGAAAGTGATTTTGAAATGTTTTGACATAGAAACTCCTTCAGGATAATCACTCCAAAACGCGTTGAATGAATCACTTTACAGGAATTGTTTTTAGTCTTAATTCAATGGGAGCACAGATTTTAACCCCACCTTCTAATGGCAGCAATTTTGATTTCTCAAGCACTGGAGCAGCCATGTGGTTGTCTTCACTGTATGAAAAAAGCCAAGCAACTGGTGTAACCAAAATGTGTGAAGACAAATAATAAAATATAACTTTTAATAATCACAGATTAAAATATTTTACACACACAACATAAATTGATGTAAAACCAACCAATAATTACAACACAAGGAGCTGATGTTATGCAAAGCTCCCACTGTATACACAGAGGACAATAACAGTAAGAGAACCTGGTCCCAAAAAAATTCTCCCACTGTGTACACAAGTATGATTTTCCAAAATTACATCAATTGTATCCAATCGATGTCTATAAGTGTGTACGCCAGAATGTGATAGTACGGACCTCCACCATAGTATGTCCGGGCATAACATAGCGCTATGTTATGCCCGGACATACTATGGTGGAGGTCCTTACTACTCTGAATCTTTCGCTTTCTTGACCAGAGTCCCCTGATGATTAAGCTATTTACGAAACGCGTCGGGAGGCCCAGAAGCGTATAAGGTCAGATTGTTGCCTTTGAGGGGTATTGTGAGGCTGTTGTTTTGCCCCCCCCCCCCCTTTCCCACTAGACAACACGTCTTATTTTGATTTATATCACCTCAGTGTTTTATGACCATATGCATGTTTTGTTGACATTTCTTAACACTGTTAGGTGTTTTAGATTATGATTATCGTAGACACTTATAGACATCAGTTGGATACAATTGATGTAATTTTGGAAAATCATACTTGTGTACACAGGGAGAGAATTTTTTTGGGACCAGATTCTCTTATGGTTATTGTCCTCTGTGTATACAGTGGGAGCTTTGAATAACATCAGCTCCTTGTGCTGTAATTATTGGTTGGTTTTACAACCATTTATGTTGTGTGTGTAAAATATTTCAATCTGTGATTATTAAAAGTTATATTTTATTATTTGTCTTCACACATTTTGGTTACACCAGTTGCTTGGCTTTTTTTCATATTATCGTGGTGAGCAACAACACACGATTTCTAATAATTGTGTACACTGTACACTTTTTGGGTGTACAGAGTCATGGCCTCATTGCGCTATTGTCTCCTCTTTCGCATCTAAAAATGACATTTTCCCAATGAACTCAATAATGAAGAATCGGAGAAATCTTTAAATCTATGGTCATATCAAGGTGTAATTTGATAAACATACTTTCCATGTTTTTTGGCTGTGATGGCATCATGGTGTAATTTCCCATCCGAGCAGCACGTGTTACAGTGGACATGGCGTGGCCTGAGCAGCACCGGTCCAACCACGCGAGGCCAATGCTTGTCATTTTCACCAACAGGGCCACGTGAGAATATTAAGAAGGAAAACTTCTCAGAGCTCACAGATGAATTCTGTCATGTACAAAGAACATATAAAAGCAGGCAAGAGTAAGAAAAATAAAGTAACATAACCCAAAAAAAGGACAGAATGTGTTATTCTCACCCAGCTAAATTTCAGTGGTTCATATTTTTGTACAAAATTACAGGGTATTTGGGAGCTTCCAGCAAGTTTCGGACATTCAAGTTGATGAGGGCACTGGTAATGAAAAAAAAAAGCTCTTACTACATATATTTCTTTTGAGAATAAACACAGATCTTTTATAAATGCAGAAGATCAGGACTTAAGGGTACTTTACATGCTGCGACATCGCTAGCGATCTCGTTAGCGATGTGAAATTCTAGATCGCAAGTGCGATCTTTCGAGATCACACATGCGTAAAATGACCTATGTGCGATCCCGAAAGATCGCACTTGCGATCTAGAATTTCACATCGCTAATGAGATCGCTAGCGATGTCACAGCATGTAAAGTACCCTTTAAAGGGACTCTGTCAGCAGGTTTCTGCAATGTAATCTGAAGACAGCATGTTGCAATACTTGAAACAGAGACTTCAACCCTGTGTCTGTTATCTCACAGTCTTTTTTTGTTTACCTGCAATGTTAGCTTAAGCCTGTTATCTTTATCATTAGTGGGTCTCAGTAAAGGTACCATCGCACTTAGGGCTGCTTCACACATAGCGAGATCGCTACCGAAATCGCTGCTACGTCACGGTTTTGGTGACGCAACAGTGACCTCATTAGCGATCTCGCTGTATGTGACACTGAGCAGCGATCTGGCCCCTGCTGTGAGATCGCTGCTCGTTACACATAGCCCTGGTTCGTTTTCTTCAAAGGCGCTCTCCCGCTGTGACGCACACATCGCTGTGT
The DNA here is from genome assembly GCF_048569485.1 of Anomaloglossus baeobatrachus. NCBI lineage: Eukaryota > Metazoa > Chordata > Amphibia > Anura > Aromobatidae > Anomaloglossus > Anomaloglossus baeobatrachus. The sequence continues at coordinate 650,993,042 of NC_134353.1, forward strand.
GTGACAGCGAGAGAGCGACGAAATGAAGCGAGCAGGGAGCAGGAGCCGGCATCTGGCAGCTACGGTAAGCTGTAACCAAGATAAACATCGGGTAACCAAGGGAAGCCCTTTCCCTGGTTACCCGATATTTACCTTCGTTACCAGCCCCCGCCGCTCTCGCTGCCAGTTCCGGCTCCTGCTCTCTGCACATTTAGCTGCAGAACACATCGGGTAATTAACCCGATGTGTACTGTAGCTAGGAGAGCAAGGAGCCAGCGCTAAGCAGTGTGCGCGGCTCCCTGCTCTCTGCACATGTAGCTGCAGTACACATCGGGTTAATTAACCCGATGTGTACTGTAGCTAGGAGAGCAAGGAGCCAGCGCTAAGCAGTGTGCGCGGCTCCCTGCTCTCTGCACATGTAGCTGCAGTACACATCGGGTTAATTAACCCGATGTGTACTGTAGCTAGGAGAGCAAGGAGCCAGCGCTAAGCAGTGTGCGCGGCTCCCTGCTCTCTGCACATGTAGCTGCAGTACACATCGGGTTAATTAACCCGATGTGTACTGTAGCTAGGAGAGCAAGGAGCCAGCGCTAAGCAGTGTGCGCGGCTCCCTGCTCTCTGCACATGTAGCTGCAGTACACATCGGGTTAATTAACCCGATGTGTACTGTAGCTAGGAGAGCAAGGAGCCAGCGCTAAGCAGTGTGCGCGGCTCCCTGCTCTCTGCACATGTAGCGACGTTATGATCGCTGCTGCGTCGCTTTATTTGACAGCTAAGCAGCGATCATAACAGCGACTTACAAGGTCGCTGTTACGTCACAGAAAATGGTGACGTAACAGCGACGTCGTTGTCGCTGTCGCTATGTGTGAACCCAGCCTTAGGGGTACTTCACACACAGCGAGATCGCTACTGAGATCGCTGCTGAGTCACGGTTTTTGTGACGCAGCAGTGACCTCATTAGCGATCTCGCTGTGTGTGACACTGAGCAGCGATCTGGCCCCTGCTGTGAAATCGCTGCTCGTTACACACAGCCCTGGTTCGTTTTTTTATTGTTGCTCTCCCGCTGATAAACACACATCGCTGTGTGTGACAGCGAGAGAGCAACAATCCTGAATGTGCAGGGAGCAGGAGCCGGCGTCTGACAGCCTGCGGTAAGCTGTAACCAAGGTAAACATCGGGTAACCAAGGTGGTTACCCGATATTTATCTTCGTTACCAGCGTCTGCAGCTCTCACGCTGCCAGTGCCGGCTCCCTGGTCTGCACACGTAGCCGGAGGACACATCGGGTTAATAAGCAAAGGTTTGCTTATTAACCAGATGTGTGCTGTGGCTACGAGTGCAGAGAGCCAGCGCTAAGCGGTGTGCGCTGGTAACTAAGGTAAACATCGGGTAACCATACCCGATGTTTACTTTAGTTACCAGTGTCCGCAGCTTGCAGACGCCGGCTCCCTGCAAGCGCAGCGTCGCTTCTGGCTGGGGGCTGGTCACTGGTCGCTGGTGAGATCTGCCTGTTTGACAGCTCACCAGCGACCATGTTGCGATGCAGCAGCGATCCTGACCAGGTCAGATCGCTGGTGGGATTGCTGCTGCGTCGCTAAAGTGTGACGGTACCGTAAGCGATGCTCCAGCGATCCCACCAGCAACCTGACCTGGCAGGGATCGCTGGAGCGTTGCTACACGGGTTGCTGGTGAGCTGTTGTAGTGGCCCGGTCCAGATTGTGTCTGTTTCTTTAAGTACATCTACTTATATGTAATATTATGCTATATGTTATAAGTAAAGCATTTTTCATTTGTTGTGTTCTAGCACCATCTACTGGTGAAAACTGTAAGAATCTGAAGTGTTCATTGGGTGTTATCCTATTGGCTAGTTCTTGGTCACATGGCTCAATAGGTGGAGCTATTCTCCAGCCTCTGTCTAGAAACAACTGGAATGAGCTGGTTCTGGCTGAGTATCCTCTGAGGGAAGACATTATGTGGAGAATCTCTTCACCACAAGACTCCTCCTAGGCCCGAGGCCTAGAATTTCATCATTTCCTGATTTTTACAGCCAATATGCTGAAGGCTTCCTATCCTGACATTGTGCATCTCTTCAGACAGTAGGGCATACTGACTATATACCAGACCCTACTGCACGCAGATTGGGGAAGTTTGAGGGTCTCCCGCCCCACTGCAATATTAGTGGCTTTCATGCCATTGTCCACGCACCAGCCGTCCGCTCCCCGTAGCACGCTGGGCAACTGTCTTCATTTGCTTACAAGTACTGCACATGTCTGAACTAGCAGTGAAATTAACCCCAGGACTCCAGGTCTGTACAATCTTATCATATCTACCCTCTAAACTCAAGAGACTCTGAACCTAAAGCATACCAGTATTAAATCTGAAACAAATCGTGCACTTAAAGCTCCAGTACCCTAATTGCACTTCAGCATTCAACTCCAAGCTGTATTTGCCGTGGCCTACCCACGAGAGACTGTGAAACATATATTCCGTATTGATTTGCTTTGTTCCTGCTATATTAAAGCAACTGTTATCCCCAAGACCGTGTCTGTGGACTGTCCATCAGCTGTGGATACTGTGTGGGGGTGGATAGCAGGGAACATCTGGGCCCTTACATTGTCACACAGGCAGATCTCACCAGCGACCAGTGACCAGACCCCAGCCAGCAGCGACCCGTGGAAGCGATGCTGCGCCTGGTAACTAAGGTAAATATCGGGTAACCAACCCGATATTTACCTTGCTTACCAGCGCACACTGCTTAGCGCTGACTCCCTGCACTCCTAGCCAGAGTACACATCAGGTTAATTACCCGATGTGTAGTCTGGCTATGTGTGCAGGGAGCAGGGAGCCGGCAGTGGCAGCGAGAGAGTGGCGGACGCTGGTAACGAAGGTAAATATCGGGTAACCAAGGAAAGGGCTTTTTGGTTACCCGATATTTACATTGGTTACCAACGTCCGCAGAAGCGGGCTCCCTGTTCACTGCACATTTAGTTGTTGCTCTGTCGCTGTCACACACAGCGATGTGCGCTTCACAGCAGGAGAGCAACAACTAAAAAATGGTCCAGGACATTCAGCAACAACCAACGACCTCACAGCAGGGGCCAGGTTGTTGCTGGATGTCACACACAGCAACATCGCAAGCAAGTTGTGCCTCAGCAGCGATGTTGCTAGTGATGTTGCTTAGTGTGATGGTACCTTTAGTTATAGTCTGACTCCGCCCCTTCTGTGATTAGCAGCTTCTGTCTATGGAAATGTGCACTGAAAGCCTGGTGTGGGCGGGGGCAGCTCTCAGAGCTCTGCTACATGGAAAATCTAAAATCTTTCACTGCGTCAGGACGGCTGCACACAGAAATATAAGTGATACATCATTGAACTCAGGGCCTCTTTGCCTACATCATGCTGCTCTCAGATGAGGTAGCAAAAACCTGCTGACAGATTCCCTTTAAACCTAATAAACTATAGTCTTGTATCCTGAAGTTACCTAAACCTATAGCTTCTTCTGGCACTCGGCCATTCTGGTTTAATTTTGAACTTCACCATCATATGCACGATATCAACCTCAACCTTGCCTACTGAAAACAGGAGTGCTGCAGAATATGTTGGCGCTATATGAAAAGAATGAAATACTTGTAGAGTATAGCACAATCTATGCAGCCTATTGGGTGCACACATTGGAATATATTTAAAAAGGTAAATGAGCCAGAATACTGGTGTAATTTGCAGAGTTTTAATGTTATCTGCATATTTTTTTACTTGCACCATATTTATGTGTTTTACATGAGTGTCTCACAAAGGGGCAACGTCTCACTGAAAATGGACACTGTTTGACAGAAAAGTGGTGTGACCTTTCATGTCACCCTGTGCACAAAAAAATGGACCAAATTTTTTTTGGAAATTTCTGGTGCAAAGTACATCAACTAAACCTAGAGTAGACAGTCTTAAAATGCATCCCATTTGTCAAGCAGAACAAACTATTATAATAAATCTGGCACATGTTAAGACTGTCTAATCTAATGCAATAATTCATCAAGCAGTCTTCATCAGGATTCTGGCATAAAGCTGCTTAACGTGTAGCCATCAAAGCAGGAGGAGAAAAGGGGTTAATGCCGTGCAATCCGCCAGAAAAAGATATGGAAATGTTGATTGATTAATAACTCTTATCAATGCATTGTTGATATTCTGGTCCTGAGGAAGAGGTTTCATACATCGAAACGCGTAGACCTATGGAATAAAAGAGTAATTAATCAATCAACATTTCCATATCTTTTTCTGGCGGATTGCACGGAATTAACCCCTTTTCTCCTCCTGCTTTGAAGACACAGCCACGTGGAGCCGCGGCAGCCGCCATTATCTCCTAATATCTGTGGTGGTTGTGACCCTTCACAATCTCATTTGGTGAGTGTATAATATTATACATTACGCGTTTATTTATCTGGTAAGACCCTATCAGTGCTTCTGTTTTCTAGCTTTATAACATGTAGCCATACAAGCCAAAAATGATTAATCATAATTGACACCTTAAAAGTGGTGTAAATTGCAACAGAAATGTATACCAGCCCTTGAATGGCGTACATTTCACACGAAGGTACACAGCAGTTGAAAAAGGGGCTAAATTCATTATTAAAGAAGCGCACACCCACCCTGATGAATTGGGTGCAAGTTTGCTCTGTCTAGGAATCAAACAGAATTGATAATTATGAGGAAAGGGGGAGAGTCAGCAAATGTGAATATACAAGCAGTAGAACGCGTCAGAACAGCACTGCATAAAATAGAAATCTAATAGATCCAAGGGTACAACTGGAAAAGCCATAGACTAAAACATATAGGTCTTGATTCATGAAGACCGATGATTTGATGAGGCAGCAGACAGGGGCGGGAATAGATAGCAAAACTCAACCACCTAATAGCTATTTTGTAGCTGCTATCAATCAAATAGCAGTGCATTGCTGGAACTTTACTTGCACATATTTCTGAAATAAAACCTCCAGTCTTAGAACAAAAGCTATGCTTACATTCAGCATCCTAGGGCCAGTATAGCACTGGCTTTACTTTATACAGTGTGTCCACCCATATCCTGTCCACCGCCATTGACTTAAGAACGGCGGCAGCTATAGGAATAGAAGTGGTGTCTAGGTATAGTAAAGTAGCCATGCGCTACACAATGAAACCACCTATAGCGCCACCTGGTGGAAAACAACGGAGTTAGCATTTTTATTTCGAAAACGGAACAAGAAAGAGAAAAAAAGTGAATTACAAAGTTATAGGGCATCATCAATTCAATACGAATCGACACCTTGCATACAGAAATGCTATGATATGAAACCCATGACCCCTCCAAAACATTGAATGCTGGTCACTCATATGGCGCTCATTTAACTTTGATGATCAAAGTGGCCACCGTCAGCTGCAATGCACATCTGGAATCTGGACAGCAAGTCGTTTTAACATTGCAGTACATATGTTGATTTTTTTTTAGCATTATTTAAGCACCATTTCGGGCAGTGTGCCTAAAAAATTACATGTGCATATACCCTTGAATGACAGTGAATGTTGACAAACAGATGCAGTGTGAGTTATGGAGAAACCAGCAGGATTTTAAATAGCATGCATAAAATGTTACCAATATTACAATATGCTGCAAAATAATGAAGTGGTCCAGTTTGCAAACGTTTCAGTGATTTACTGTATCTACACAAAACCTTTAAGTGAGCAGCAAATGTAACAAAGATTTATATTGCTTACAGGGGCAAACACACAAGCAGGACGGTGGTCCCAAACTTCTTTGTCACCTCCCTTTATAAAGAAAAAAAAAACAGCGTTTATGATGTGTGAAAAAAACATTAGTGAGCAAAATAACACATAAAAAAATGATTATATTTCAACTTACCAGGACCCATTATTCTCTGCTACTGTCATCTTACAGCACTGGGGTCCTGGCTCCACACTTCTGTATGGAGGTTGTGTGACCTCGCACACACCTCTCCGAAAATATAATAATACAATTACTTTCGAAAGATATTTTCTAAAGTGTGAATGTGAATTAAAGGGAATCTGTCACTAGGTTTTTGCTGCCCCATCTGAGAGTAGCAACGTAGGGACAGATTACAGTGATGTGACACTTACATTACCACATGCTGTAGTTTTGAGAAAATCACTGTATTATCTGCTGCAGCGCAACCAGTCCTCAGAATGTTGAGCGCTGTATAACTCTACCCACACCTCTAAATGGCAGTATTTTGTTTATACAGTGCATAGGCAGAAAGCTAGTAATCAGTGGAGGGGGCCGGGTAATATAGAACTCATGAATATGAAGGACTACATGGCAGCAGGTTTACTACTCCTAAGGCTGGGTCACACTAGCGTATACCATTTGATGTGAGGAAAATCGGATACAATATGCTAATGACACTCAGCTAAAACTATGCAGTTAGCATGAGCAGTGTGTCATCATACTGTGCTCAGGTGCGGAGAAAATGGAGAGATTAACCCTTCACCCCTGGGCGATTTTCCGTCTTTTGCTCCTCTTCTTCCAAGAGTCGTAACGTATTTATTTTTTCGTCAATCTTGCCATATGAGGCTTGTTTTTTGCGGGACGAGTTGTCTTTTTGAATGAAACCATAGGTTTTACCATATAGTGTACTGGAAATAAAAAAAAAATCCAAGTTCAGTGTAATTGCAAAATAAGTGTGCAGTTGCACGATTGTTTTTTTTTTTTATTTATTCACCATGTTCACTATATGGTAAAACTGATGTGTCGGTGTGATTCCTCAGTACGGTACGGGTTCCTAGATTCCAAACATGTATACTTTTACTTTTATGTAAGGGGTTAAAAAATTCAGAAGTTCATCCACAAAGAGTAGTGCTTTTGTTGCCATTTTCCAAGACCCGTAGGGTTCTCATTTTTCGGGATCTGGGGCTCCGTGATGTCCTAGCTTTTGCGTTATGAGCTGATGTTTGTAATTGTACCATTTTTGTACAGATGCTAGGTTTTGATCGCCTGTTATTGCATTTAAATAAAAAATTGTGCAACCAAAAAACATAACTTTGGTGTTTAGAATTTTTTCTTGCCATGCCGTGTACTGATCAGATTAATTGATTTTATATTTTAATAGATCAGGCATTTCTGAACTTGGTGATACCAAATATGTGTATAGTTTTTATTTTTTTTTAACTGTTTTAGTTTCATTGGGCAAATGGGGGGTGATTTGAACTTTTAGTTTTTTTTCATTCTCATATTTTTAAAAACTTTTTTTTACATTTTTTATTTATTTTACTAGTCTCCCAAGGGGACTTTATGGGTCAGCAGTCTGATCCCTAGTGCATTTCTGTTGATCAGAGCTGCACAGCTCTGATCAGCAAAAACGCACTGTTCCTTTAAGGCTCTGTGCCCACGTGTGCGTATTGCATGCAATTACGCTGCATTCTGCACCGCAGCGTAACTGCATGCGTCCTGCGTCCCCAGCACAATCTATGAAGATGGTGCATTATCCATGCGGCCAAATCGCTGCATTCTAAAAAGCAACATGTCACTTCTTTCGTGCGCTTTGGATGCAGCCCACGCTCTGTCTATGGTAGGGGCTGCAGATCGCATGAAATTGGTTTTCCACTGCATTCATTACGCAGTGTTTTGTGTGCTGTTCAAATCGCTGCAGAAATTTCTGCAGGGATAATGCAACGTGGGCAGAGCCTTAGAGATGCCAGTTTTTTGGCTCTTACAGGAAGGACGTAATGGTTGTGTCATGGCCCATCACATGACTTTGAGCTACCATGCCAACTATCGGCTCCTTGTGATTATGTCATCGGGCCTTCGATGGCAGCGGTAAACGGCGCGATCCCCGCTTCGGCCATTTCAATTGCGCCGTCACATTTTGACAGCGCAATCTAAGTAGCAAGCAGGCGCGGGTGGATTGCGTATCTACCCATGGCCGGAAGCCCCACATGTCTGCTGTTCAAATCAACAGACGAGTGGGGATAACCGCAGCAGCCACCAGTGATTACAGCGACACGACCGATGACGTACCAGTACGTCATTGGTCGTGAAGGCATTAATCTCTCCATTTTCTCCGCTGCCTACCTCTGTGTATGTTGCACTGAACTCAAATGAAGTACGTTCTTTCACACGCACCCATAGACTTGTATGGGTGTGCATGATACAACTTGCAGAGGAACTTGCAGCATGCTGCAATTGCTTTCTCATGCTGAATCAGCATGAGTAAAAAAAAATAACAGATCCGCTCTGCCTCATTGACTTACATTGGTCAGAGTGCAATGTGAGATTATCTAGCATTGCAGTTGTCCAATCTAAATGCTAATGTGAGTGAGTCCTTATAGTGATAATCTCCTGCTGAGAAAACAGAGTGAATTTATCAAAACTACAGTTTCTATCTTTATAATATGCGTCACTCAAATTAGGTAGCAAAATCTAGTGACAGATTCCCTTTCCGAAATAGTTTTATGAGCCACATTAAAAACACTGCTATCAATCTACAGCCTTCTCTCTCTCTAAGAATTTTGTGTAAAGGCCCAGTCACACACAACGACTTACCAGCGATCTTGAAAAGAATGCGACCTGATAGGGATCGCTGGTAAGTCGCTGTGAGGTCGCAGGTGAGATGTCACACAGTCAGATCTTACCAGCGATGCAGGAATGATACAGGTCGCAGTAGCGACCTGTATAACGAGGTGAGATGTCACACAGTCAGATCTTACCAGCGATGCAGGAATAATACCGGTCGCAGTAGCGACCTGTATAACGATCTTAGCAGTCACTGTGACCTTGTCACACAGTGCCAAACAGAGCGATGTGTCCTGCCCAGCAGGACATCGCCTTTGAAGAAAATAGCCTGGACCATTCTGCAACGACCGGTGATCTCACAGCAGGGGCCTGATCGCTGGTAGATGTCACACAAAACGAGATCGCTAGCGGGATCGCTACTGCGTTACAGAAACCGTGCCTCAGCTGCGATCTCGCTAGCGATCTCGTTATGTGTGACGGTACCTTAAGTGACATAACCAATGGCACATATAGGGATATAGATTATAGGTTTTCCCCTGCACAAAGGTAGCGGCAAATATGACCCGATTATAAAACCTAGATATATTTGCATTTTAGTAACATCCGAAGTGAAACTTGCCTTTAAAACTATGTCCCGAGCCTCCATTAAAAGCTGATGTCCTTCTCGAGTACCGTTTTCCACCAGCACCTTTAAAATCATGATGGAGAAAAAAAAATAATGAATTGTAATAAGTGAAATCCAGTGTAAAATGCAGTAGCTAATAGATACTAACCAGGAAGCCCCCTGTTTTCCTCCATAATGTCTGGATCACTCTCTCCCGTTCAGAAAAATTAGGAAGTTCATTTAAAGAGTACGCAGACACAACTAAGTCAGATTGTACCTGAAAAAGCAAAGCAGTCCAACCAAGCATTAATTTACCATAGCAGCAAACTCCATTCATGCAGAGCAGAAAAGCTGCCATTTCTCAAACATGTATTAAGTAACATCCCTTCTAATTTACCATGTCTGGACAGCCCATAGACTTTACACATCCGGACGATCCGCACTATACGCTGCACTAAGTAAACTGCTTGGACCAGAATGTGTGTGGCTGCTGCAGGGGGAGTTGGCTGTCTGACTGCCCATAGACAAGGGAAAGATGGTTTATCATCATCTCTGCCTTTCTGCTCACTGTACACAAAGTGCTGAACAAAGGGAACCAACAATAACAATGTTTCAATATACTATAAATGTCCCCCAATGGTATTTTAACCTCTTAACAATTGGCCGATTTTTGCGCGTTATGTTTTTTTTTCGCCATTCTTCTTCCGAGAGACGTAACGTTTTTATTTTTCGGTCAATCCTGCCATATAAAGGCTTGTTTTTTGTGGGACGGGTTGTACTTTTAAATGAAACCATGAGTTTTACCATATAATGTACTGGGAAAACAGCAAAGAAAAATCCAAATGCGGAAAAATTGAAAAAAAAGTGCGATAGCACTATTGTTTTTGGGATATTTTATTCACTGTGTTCACTATATGGTACAACTGATGTCTGGGTGTGATGCCTCAGGTCAGTGCGAGTTCGTAGACACCAAACATGTATATTTTACTTTTATCTAAGGGGTTAAAAAAAAATCAGAAGCTTGTCCGAAAAATGTTGTGTACGCTTTGCGCCATTTACCGCAACCCGTAAGGTTCTCATTTTTCAGGATCTATGACTCAGTGACGGCTTATATTTTGCAATCAAAAACAGGTTGTGAGAATGGACGCAAGTCAAAAAACCAAGGGATCCTCTTGGTTATCAGCACATGATATAATGAAAGACAGCGTCCCAGGGGTAATCTTCAGAAGACTCTTTATTTTGTCCAGACAGCAACGTGTCAGTGTACAATTGGGCTTTATCAAGCATGGGCTTATTTTTTGCGTCTTGAGCTGACGTTTTTAACCATTTTTGCGCAGATGCTACAATTTGTTAAATTACAAAAAATACAAAATGTTATTGCATTTTGCGACCAAAAAACGTAATTTTGACGTTTGGAATTTTTTTGCCCACTACGCCGTTTACCGATCAGATTAATTGATTTTATATTTTGATACATCGACCATTTAATTTTCAATGGGGCGAATGGGGGGGTGATTTGAACTTTTAGGTTTTGTTTTTAATTTTTCAGAACTTTTATTTAAACTTTACTAATACCCCTAGGGGGCTATATGGATCAGCTGTCTCATTCATTTCTCCCGATCAGAGCAGCACCGCTCAGACGGGGAGAAATGATCATCTCCTGTACCTGCAGTACTCGGCTGCTTCTTACAGGACCTTAGTCATGTGAGCTATAGGAGTCATCACATGACCCTGTGCTACCATGACAACCACCGGATCCACGTGATCAGATCACGTGACTTCCGGTATCGGCCTGTGAGTACAGATCTACCGCGATCACCGTTAATATGGCGCTATCACATCTTGACAGCGCCATTTAAGGGGTTAACAGGTACAGGTGGATAGCAATTCCACTCGTACCTTCTAGGCACACATATCAACTGTATAAATCAGCTGAGATGGGCACAGGTCCCCGCCTGCAGCCCGCAGCAGCTGGGTATTAACACTATGACCGCCAGGATGTAACTTTACTGCCCGTGGTTGTTAAGGGGTTAAAACTGTGTGAAATGCATGAAAAAATAAATAAAAATAGAAAAATAAATAGATAAAAGAAAAGAGACACTACAAGCCAAATAGCTATCCCTTGCCTCATGCAAGTCCAATATTAGTAATGAGCGAACCCGAACTGTAAAGTTGGAGGTTGTACCGGACAAATAGTGTCCAATGCTGAACTCCGACCATGGGCAACTCATGGAAGTCCGTTGTACAGTTCAAGTTCGGATGCCAACTAAAATCCGAGGTAATCTAAAGTAGGGATACAGAGATGCCGAGGAGCAGAGACACTACACTGCAACTTTAGGGTGCCAACCTTCGTGGTTAGGTAGAAGATAGTCTAGTGTTCAGCACCCCTTCCCTAACAGTCCTTCTAGTGCATTTTTCAAATCATTCTTGAACCATGCATACTATCTGCATCTGTGCTTGTATGTGTATACCTGTTTTTAATATATAGTGGAACCTTGGATTAAGAGTAACTTGATTTGAGAGCGTTTTGCAAGACAAGCAAAGCTTTTTACAAATTTGTAACTTGGTTTAAGAGCAATGCTTTGCAAGAAGAGCAAATACTCACCGTGCACACTTCCGATTCTGTCCTTTCACCACGCTCTGACCCACTCTGGAGGTAACTTTCTGTACATATGTACTATATAGAATATACCCTTGTACAGTACAGTATATACTATACAGCACATCTATCAATTTACATTTGTGGATACAGTAATGTACTTTCTGCTCTCCAGTACAGCACATTGCTTGTACTTTAATCTAATTGCCTGTGCAGTATTCCTACCCCACATTTGGATTATTTCTGCTCTTATTTTGGGGAGAATAGATTTGGGGTGTTATTTTGTGTATTCTACTAGAATATAGGTTGTCATATTTATACATCATTTTTTCTCTCTATAGTGCTTCTCCCACACACTAATAATTCCTATTGTAAGCTAACGTGCAGTGTACTTTGTTTTATATGCTTTTTACTGTACAGTATTGTGTATTAGTGTACAGTAACAATTTTATATGAATGCAGTACATTATTTTGTATTACTGTAATAAGTTTGCATAAATACAGTAAATATGTTTGGGTTGTGGAACGAATTGTCTGTATTTTACTTATTTCCTATAGGAAAGTTCGCTTTGATATAAGAGTAACTTGGTTTAAGAGCACAATCCCAGAACGAATTATGCTCGTAATCCAAGGTTCCACTGTATAAACTACTAAAGACTAAGATTTTAAGGGTTTTGTTTAGCCAACCCAAATCGCAAATGGTTCTTAGATAGGAAACAAGTGTGAAGAATTCCTTCAAACATTTGGAGTTCAGTTTCTGCAAGAACAGTTTGTAAGTAGAGAGGAGCGGAACCCTGGAAGCTCGGATTCTGCGGATTCAGCCGGACTTTAAAGTTCTGTTCTGGACCCGAACCTCATTGGAAGTCACTGATTGGCAGTTCAGCTCTCCGTCCACATACAACCAGCCATAAACAGAAGACTTCCAGGGGAGGGAGGCTGTTTTTTTTTTCTTTCTTTTTTTATTTGTACATGCTACATCCGATAATACTGATTTTACCCCCAGTGCGAGCCATTCAGAGACTACAAGCGGCTGTCATTGGCCACGAGTGGTTTGCCTACATATAGCACCCGAACACTGATTTATTTGTAAAGTCTGTATTTGGTATGAGCACCAGACTTTAGAGTTCGGGTCTGTTCATCTCTATATGTAAGCCCAGCTTGGCCGTGTCTCTGAGAATAAACAATGTTGGGCTGTGAGCAGAATGAGGTTAATAGTAAAAAGTCTTACCTTGGGTGAAACTGGCAAAAACTGTCTAAAATGAATGCCCGAGATGTGCATCTGACCCCTCTCTGACCCACCTGCTCAGGAACACAAAATAGAAAAGTTAATGGCTAGCAATAGTAATATTGTAGACTGTGAGCCCTCGTGGGCAGGGTCCTCTATCCTCCTGTACCTGTCTATGCCTTGTATTGTTTATGATTATTGTACTTGTCCCTATTATCTATATGCCTTTCACATGTAAAGCTCCATGGAATAAATGGCGCTATAATAATACATAATATTAACTATTTGCAGAACACCCGACTACTGTCATTGCAGAGTCAGCAGCTGCAGGGTTCAGGATATCATATACGGCCATATTCCCCAGAGAAGGAGCATATTATTATCCATTATTATATTTATTACCATCTCGGCCTTCCTAATCGCTGTATACACAGTGCTGAACAAGCTCTGTTTATGCAGAATAGGAGGCAGAAAAATTACTTCCACCTCCCAGGCCAGTATGATCGCCAAGCATCAGGAGGAAGCAGGAGCTGCTGGGTCTGCTCACCTGAATTTACCCTGTAACTGGGGCAGATGTGAGAGCCCTGTTACAGTGGAAATCAGCAATAAAATATATATGTCAATGCTGAAATACCCTCATACAAGGTCATTCATGATTTCATGGAGGCACAATGTGTGAAATATTTGGAAATTAGAGACTGGAGTAAAAGAAAAAAAAAAGAAACAAGAAAATGAACTCATTAGGATAGGAAGCAAATGTCAAATTAAATTTAGTAGCCTTTTTGTGGTTTTAAAAGAAAATGTTGAAAAATGTGAGAAACAGAAGCATATTTGTTATTACCCAGATATTGGCACAAATAATACGCAAATAAAAATGACATAAACTTAGGTCCCATGGATTGCAGATAAAAAGTCACAAATTATTTCACTATCCAAACAACACAAAATTTAGGAGCTCTTAAAACCGCATATATGAAAATGGAAATATGTTTGGGACTGAAAATATTGAAAGAATTAAAAATAAATCTATACTAACACAGAAGGATTATACAGGTTGTCTGGCCTCATAAGGAAAGTCTGCAGTCACTATGTGTCCATCTGTCTGCAGGCTGCAGAAGCATATAGTGACAGTGTGTGATGTGCACACTGTCACGATTTCCATGTATTCCATATGCAATTGGGCGGTAACATGACCTCTTATATGCATTTTGCATACATGTGGTCAGATTCCCACTAGTTACCTGCACTTCTCTCATTTCTCTTCTATTGAAAGAAGTCAGATGAGACTAGTCTTCATGTGACTCCAAGCATGCAAACTGCACATGCAACAACCACAAAGAAAAGGCGATCAGACATCCAATTGCAATTTAAATATATATTTTTATTAGTGCAAGTGCATGGCCTGGAAAAAGGCATACACAGAGGGCATACAACGGTGGTGTCAATCAATCACAATCGTGCTGATATTGCTGATAATACCACTGGTGGTGGAGAGTGTCCGGGGAACCCAGCAGACAATGATAATGACCTCCATATTCAATCCCCTACCATGGGGTATAATCCACATATAACTGTCTAGGGTTTCCACAGAGACACCCCACCATCAGGTGGCCAAACCAATCATGATACTCATAATAATATGTATATACAGCCCACCATAAACATCATAGTACACTCACCGGAGCCCCCCACCCGACGGACGTCAGTTTCGGCGGATGCCTGCGTCAGGGGTGGTGCCATACAACGGAAATGTGGTGATATAAAATGAGACCCGGAGCCAATCAAAAAAGCGGAGACCAGCGATGACGTATGAGCGTCCATAGCAACCGAACACCCCGCTCCCGGCCACGTCAGGGGACAGCACCGCCCACCCAATCACGTGGTTCTCACATGACCGGGGGGATGACACCGCCCCCAAGACACAGCCAAGGAGCCGGGGAGACGCCACTACCAGCGCGCACACGTACACCGCTGTCACCATATATTTAGAGCTATTCCGGCTCACATATCATCGGACCACTTGGCAGCACACCAAGCACTGGTGATCAGCGGTCACGCGCGAGCATCCACAGCAACGCAGCCACCCAATATCGTTATCTGGCCAAAGATAATGTATGAAAGGGAAGTATTTAAGCAACTTAATAATGGTACTTGCTATAGAAGAATAACTTTCAATCCCTTAAATACATTTTCTGGCCAGTTGAGAAAGATCATAGATATTGCTGTAACGAATAATGTTATTACTAAAGATCTGGCTTCAGCACTGTGGGTGGCGGAGCCCGTGGCCCCCACCTTGTACCTACTGCCCAAGGTTCACAAAAATATGCTAAATCCACCGGGTAGACCTATTGTGTCAGGTAGGGGCAATTTCTTGGAACACATCAATAAATGGATTGAGTCAATTTTGCATCCATTTGTTGAGGGATTACCCTCCTTTATTAAGGACACGGGTGATTTCCTGAGAAAAGTGGACGGATTATACATTGAAGAGGACACATGGATGGTCACAGGAGACGTTGAGTCTCTATATACGAGTATTCGCCATGTGGACGGTCTTGCAGCAGTTCACTTTTTTCTGAGTACCTCCAATTTGCCCACAGCCTTCATTTCTTTAGTTATGGAACTCTTGGAGTTTTCCTTAACTCATAATTATTTTGTGTTCAAGGGGTCCTTCTATCTACAGCTCCAGGGAACAGCGATGGGGGCATCTTTTGCCCCCTCCTATGCCAACCTGTTCCTGGGGCTGTGGGAGAGGGACTTCGCCCTGCCAGATCTTGAGTCGTCGATGGGCCGCGTCCTTTTATGGACGCGGTACATCGACGACATTTTCTTGATCTGGCAGGGCACTGAGTGCTTATTGGAAAAATTCATGTCGACACTCAATAAAAATGATAAGAACATCAAGATTACGTACCAATACAACATGAGCGCTGTGGACTTTTTCGATGTCTCAGTCAAAAGGGATGGACAGAATATGCTACAAACTGACATATTCAGGAAAGCTACTTCCTCCAACATGCTGCTGCATGCGTCTTCGGCACATCCTCAATATATGATTAACTCGGTTCCGACGGGACAGTTCCTGCGATTACGTAGGGTCTGTTCCGTCGATTCCGAGTTTGAACATCGTGCTCAGGAATTAAAAGCTAGATTTCTAGAACGGGGATATAGCAATCGGGCCATCAAGCGGGCCTATAATAGGGCAAAACATGCGTCTAGGGACACCTTGCTTTATACTCCAAAAAAATCTCCAGGTCTGGAACCTTTGCGTTTTGTTACCAATTATCACTCTAGATTTCCTCAAATGAGGAAATGTTTAGAGAAAGCATGGCCGATCCTGATGACGGATCCAATTTTATCTCGAGTCCTACCACAGAGACCACTTATCTCAATACGTAGATCCAGGAATTTACGAGATATCTTGGTATCCAGTCATTATGAGGTGGCAGATACAATTCCATCATTTCTTGATATGAATAAACGGAAAGGTGGTTCCAGACCTTGTGGACAGTGTGTGGCATGCACGAATATGGAACGATGTGACAATTTCACGAATTCAGTAGGGACAATGACCTATCAAATAAAGAAATCTATCACTTGCACTACTAGTGCAGTGATATATTATGCTGTATGCCCCTGCCCCAAAATTTATGTGGGGCTAACCACACGCCCTTTAAAGCTTCGGGTAAGGGAACATGTCAATGGAATCAATGCTGCCATTAATGAAACTGATGTCTCGTGTTTAAAAACATTACCGAAACATTTTAAACTATATCATCAATGTAATGGGGCACTGTTGAAATTTCGGGGCATTGATTCCATTGAAACCAATATTCGGGGCCGGAGAATTGGCACTGATTTGGCACGCCTGGAAGCCAGATGGATCTGGACATTAAAAACTTTACATCCTCTTGGTTTAAATGAGAATATTGGTTTTGCTGCGTTTTTATGATCACTTGCCATGTAATATTAATGTTGTTGATTTTAATTATCTCTATTTTATTTTTTGTATAGTTATTTATCCCGATGAAGCCACACCACGATTGGTGATTGATGGAAGCTATTTTCTAAAAAAATCTCACATACCTTATGATTATTTCATATGACCTAGCTGTGTGTACATACTGTGCCTATCTCTATTGAATAAAATTGACAAAACAGTGATTTTCTCATGTTATATATTGATAAATTTTGTTACTGTTCTTCAGCATCCTAGATTATGTATATCGATAGGATGTTCCATCTTTGTTGTTGATATATGCAAAATACGGATATGGGACATTATGTATATTTGGTGTTGTTGATATAGGGCACGAATTTGTGATATTATACAATTATTGGGGTGTTGACATGTACGCATGCGCGTCCGGTGGTGGCGTGGCCCCCGCATCTTTCACCGTGTCTGCGTGGGTGGTGTCGTCCTCCCGATCATGTGGGATGCATGCTCGGGCGGGCGATATCTGGCTCTTGACGCGGTGGGGGATGGTTGGAGGGCTCCGTCACTGTGGGTGCTCATGCGTCGCTAAGTGTCACCATCTTTGATCATTGATATAGGTTGAGGCCTATTCACTACGTTTTAGGATATGTGACAATTATGCCAACAATTTATATATGGGTAGGCTTATTTGTTATGTGCACAATTGGCTTAGGTTGATGTTATTGATATCCTGTACTGTATTATGCACTGGAGACTTTTGTGAATGTCACACATGTATATTTCTGTGGCAATGCCCCCCCCCCCCCCCAGGGGTTAGTGGGGGTGATTTTCTTGCCGGGGAGAGTGATGTACTATATGTGGAAACTAAATTGATTATCCAATCTCTGTCTCCACAGTGTAGGATATTATAATAATATATATTTATTGTAAAATAACGGCAGTAATATTATTAGATATATACATACGATTGTTACGATGTTGTGTTATTCTAAACACTGGTGTCAGCGAGCTGCGCGTGCGTGTGGGCAGTGACGTTCCCCTGACTTCCCGGCTGTGTCTTGGGGGCGGCGTCGTCCTCCCGGTCATGTGATGTCCGCGTGACTGGGTGGGCGGTGCCGGTCTCCTGACGCGGCTGGGAGTGGGTGGCTGCGTTGCTGTGGATGCTCGCGCGTGACCGCTGATCACCAGTGCTTGGTGTGCTGCCAAGTGGTCCGATGATATGTGAGCCGGAATAGCTCTAAATATATGGTGACAGCGGTGTACGTGTGCGCGCTGGTAGTGGCGTCTCCCCGGCTCCTTGGCTGTGTCTTGGGGGCGGTGTCATCCCCCCGGTCATGTGAGAACCACGTGATTGGGTGGGCGGTGCTGTCCCCTGACGTGGCCGGGAGCGGGGTGTTCGGTTGCTATGGACGCTCATACGTCATCGCTGGTCTCCGCTTTTTTGATTGGCTCCGGGTCTCTTTTTATATCACCACATTTCCGTTGTATGGCACCACCCCTGACGCAGGCATCCGCCGAAACTGACGTCCGTCGGGTGGGGGGCTCCGGTGAGTGTACTATGATGTTTATGGTGGGCTGTATATACATATTATTATGAGTATCATGATTGGTTTGGCCACCTGATGGTGGGGTGTCTCTGTGGAAACCCTAGACAGTTATATGTGGATTATACCCCATGGTAGGGGATTGAATATGGAGGTCATTATCATTGTCTGCTGGGTTCCCCGGACACTCTCCACCACCAGTGGTATTATCAGCAATATCAGCACGATTGTGATTGATTGACACCACCGTTGTATGCCCTCTGTGTATGCTTATTTCCAGGCCATGCACTTGCACTAATAAAAATATATATTTAAATTGCAATTGGATGTCTGATCGCCTTTTCTTTGTGGTTGTTGTATGCTATGCGATTTATCCAAGGTACTTATATGCCACGTACCATTAACATAATATATATTGAATATAAATTGGTAATTTCATGATGGTGGTGTGTATGTTGAAAAGTATAATTGTTAAACTGCACATGCAGTCAAGTGACAGCCCACAGGGGGACCTTGACAGTGTGCATGTTGCACATTGTCACAATTCAGCAGTTTGCAGTCACATAGTGACTGCAAATTTTTCTTCTGAAAAGGCACAATCCCTTTAAGAATGAAGTCAAAGCATATTACCCTTTAATACCAGTTCACTGAGAGTATTCATTGATGCAGAGGAATCGACACACATATATTCTTTGAGAGTTTTACCCCATATTTCATGGGCCGCCCTACAAAACAGAAAAAACACAGCTGACAAATATGTTGCTTAACACTTTACTACATTTATTTAGTGTCAATTAAATAGGAGCTGCTCCTGAAACTACACAGTACACAGAGCGTAGCTGCTCCTGGAACTACACAGTACACAGAGCAAATATAAAAATATTCTTTATTGTAACAATGATTAAAAGGACAAAAAAGGGGTGCAGTAACAGGACAGTGGACAAGGTGGCGTACCAATGCGGTGAGGGAACAAGCATCCGGCTGTAATAGTAATAGCACTATGCAGCTTAAAGTGGAATAGATATAAAACAAGCCACAGAACAGTCGGTCAGAATACAAGACCTTATGGCCAAAAGACACATCCAAAAGGCAAATGTGCAAATAGTAATAGACCGGAGAAAGTTCTTACTCACCGCAGAAATGGCGCCAGGTCCCTCCTATGCACGTTTCGGCGCTAGCCCACGTGGTGATGACGCTCCCGTCCCGTCTGAGCATTGTATTGGTGAGTACAATGCGCATGCGCCGAACAACATGACCCGATTGGTTGAGGCGCTGTATTTTGTGTCTTACTCTGCCGATATGACGCCACGCCCCCCTGACGAAGGCTAGCGCCGAAACGTGTGTAGGAGGGACCTGGCGCCATTTATGGAGGATGAGGATTTTATCACACGATGGGAAGAAGTGTGTACTACTAGTTCCCTTCAATTGATTGATTTACTTATTGATTTGGGTGGTAAAACTATTACAAGTCTTGAGAAAGAAATAGATGAAGATTTTAGTAAACTAAAAAGCATTTCTGAGAGTAGTGACATGACCTCTTTTAACTCCCAAATGGAGAAACATTTGATGAATGGGAGAGAGTCATACAAGAGAATCAGTCCAAAAAACTAGCTAGAGATCTTAATGATTTCCAATCCAACCAAGCATACAGATGGAGGAGGAAAAATTTGAAGAGAATAAGTCAGAGAAGTCGGACATCCTCTATAGTTTCTGCTTGATCATCAGAGAATGCTTCTGATACTTCTTCAAATATGGGTGCAACCACTCGGAGCCTGAAAAGGAAGTTCGAAATCAAACAGACTAACAAGAACAAACAGGGGAGAAAGGATCAAGGCGATGAACCGTTAAAGGTAATTAATCTGTCTACTGTACAATTATCACCAACTGATGTGTCTGTCCTTTCAAAAGGATTAACTTTTGCACCTTCGGCTCGCTTTGATGCCTTTACAGCCGTAAAAGATTTACAACTGTTTGGCAGAAGTTTAGTCTTTAAAAAGTGGTTCCATAATGAAGATGAAAAGAGAATGTTTCCATCTGATGGTGAACAAGAAGCACTGAGAATTCTTGAAGATTTGGTACAAGAGCATACAGTTGGATTGGCAGGTAAGATACCTGAAACGATTAGAATAAAATCTCAAAAGTTCCCTCCTTTAACATCTTGTCCAGCTGTGGACCTCTTTGTGAAACTGGTGACTGAGGAGTTCAATCAGATTCCTAAAAATATTTATAAGGACAATATGACGTTGGAGGAGAGACTGAGTCTTAACCGATTAAAACAAATCCCAGATATTTTGTTCAAACCAGCGGACAAAGGAGGGAACATTGTCCTCTGGCCTCAGAAGATGTATGAGACTGAGGCATATAGGCAACTGAGGAACACTCAATGTTATAAAAAACTAACATTTAATCCCTTGAATTCTTATAGGACTATCCTAACTGGAATGTTGGAAAAAGCGGTTGCTGTTGGACAAATTGATAAGGAACTCTCACAGGCATTGAATATTGCTGATGCAGTGGTACCCACCATATACTTCCTGCCGAAGATACATAAAAATCAAGATAATCCTCCAGGTAGGCCTATAGTATTAGGTGTGGGTGGCCTGTTAGAAAATGCCTGTAGATTTATCGATTTTCATCTCAAAACACTGGTTGAGAATCTTCCCTCACACTTAAAAGATACCTCAGACTTGTTGAGGAAACTTGATGAGGTATATATCGAGGAGGATATGTTGTTGGTAACCTGTGATGTTGAGGCATTGTATACCTCTATTCGCCATCAAGATGGTCTAAAAGCTACTTCGTTCTTTTTGGAGATGAGTAATATAGAGATCGGTTTTGCTAATTTTGTGGTGGGCCTGTTGGAATTCACGCTAACACACAATTTCTTTATCTTCAGAGAATGTTTTTACCTACAGCTCCAGGGAATAGCGATGGGGGCAGCATGTGCCCCATCATACGCTAATCTTTTCCTGGGGCTGTGGGAGAGAGAATTGTTTCTCTCTGATAATGATTTACCAATGGACCGGGTCATATTATGGACCCGGTACATTGATGATGTATTTTTAATCTGGAAGGGTAATGCAATTGATCTGAAGGAATTTATTGATAAGCTGAATCAGAATAATTACAATGCACATTTGACATTTAAATACGATTCTAAAGAAATTGACTTCTTAGATGTATTGATTAAACGTGATAAGGATAGCCAACTCCAGACCAACATCTTTAGAAAGCAAACAGCGGTGAATTCCCTACTTCACGTCACTTCTTTGCATCCAAGACAGATGTTCAAGAGCATCCCCACGGGACAGTTTTTACGTTTAAGACGAGTATGCTCTTCTGATTCGGACTTTTTGATACAAGCTGATGCGATGAAAAAGAGATTTTTCGAACGCGGTTATAGCACGAGAAATGTGAATGTGGCGTATTCGAAAGCAATTAGTAGTGATAGACAATCACTCTTATACAAAAAACAAGATAAACGTGGAAAAGAACAAGTCCGCTTTATAACTACATTCCACTCGCAGTGGGATATGATGAAAAAATGTATGGAAAAGTTTTGGCCTGTCCTCCGCTCTGATTCAACACTGAGACAATATGTACCATTACATGTGAGTGTTACGCCAAGACGCAGCAAAAATCTGAGGGATACATTAGTATCCAGTCATTATCAACCTACAAAGAAACCTTTGTTTAATCTTCAAACGCACCCTAGTTGGGGTTGTGTGCCTTGTGGACGATGTGTGGCGTGTCCAAACATTGAACGCACCACACATTTTTCTAATTCTAGTGGAACTAAGATGTATACCATTACACATTCTATTACATGTACAACAGTTGCGGTTATTTATTATGCCACCTGTCCATGTGGCAAAATCTATGTAGGTTTGACTACTCGGGCTCTGAAAGTCCGTATCAGAGAACATGTTCGGGATATTGTTGCTGCTGAAAAAGAAGAAGATGTTGAATCACTGAAGACAATTCCAAAGCATTTCAAGAAATTCCATCAATGTGATTCAACATTATTGCGAGTTCGGGGCATTGACCACATTGTCACAAGTGCACGTGGTGGCAATGTGGCCAAAAAATTATCACAATGTGAGAGTCGTTGGATCTAGACATTGGACACAATATACCCTAAGGGCCTGAATGAGAATTTAAGTTTCGCTCCTTTCCTATGTATACTTGATGTGTTTGAAGAAATGGTTTTTCATTTTTATGTAGCTTGTGTTTTATTTTTCTGATCATAGTCATATTAGGCAGAATTTTATAATAATTTTTTCTACCTGACTTTTTAATGATGTTTTAATTAAAGCTCATGTACATAGATTCAGTTATTAATTGTTGTGTTTTTATCATAGATTTCATATGAGCATGTAATGTTATCTCTGCGACTTGTTCCGGTCCCCTTAAAATATGGAAGAATTAACTTATTCTGGATTCCAGCCAAGAAGATTTAGAGTGCATACATTTTTTTTCCCTGAAATTGAATTTGGATGCAAGAATCCCATTTATTTATTGAAAAGAATTTTATAATGCTGTAATTGTATACTGAATATATAAAAAAAAATCTCTTTACACGTTTTTAATATATATAGTTTTACCACTTATTTTACCACTTATTTTGTATACACTAGTATTTTCCTTCACTCTATGAGATAGGTTTTTTTATATAACACATAGGATATATGAATATATGTATATATATATATTTTTTAATTTTTTTATATTTATTTTTTTTCATATTTCTATATATTTTTTCACTTAAATTCATAGTATTTCACATATATTTAATATTATTCACATTAGAGATAAAATTCACTCTTAATATTCATCGTGATACATATATATTCATATATATATTTTAGATATTTTTTAACAATCTAACATATATAGAATAAGATGAATTTACTTTATTCACATCATACACTAGTTTTTTATTAACTATTTTTTATTTTTTATTATCTATTTTTCACTATTTATTATACGTTTGGTATAACTGATATTACAGCAGTCTAGTATTATTAATTTTAGCTTTATATTCAGATGGGTACTTGTAATTGCATATGTCCTTTTTTCTTCCGGTTGTATGAATAATGTTTGGTATGTGCACATATATATTAATATACGTGTATTTATTTCCTTTTCTACATTTATATCATTGGCTCTTCAGATGTGCATGCACATTGTATATTTTTTTTTTTTTTTTAAATATTTTGATATTTGTATTATTTTCATTTTTTGTCCCTAAATGGGTTTTCATGTGGATGCTGTCGCAAGGATAAGAGTTTTTAATTATTCTAACCTATTCTTGATACATGAAAAGATTGCTGTTTATAATTCAGCGTTCCCTCTTTTTCTGGTTGGGTCTGTGCGCATGCGCTGTCCCCGTGCAATGCTCTGTCCGGGGGCGTATCTATATCACCATGATAAAGTATGGCTGGACTATGCCGCGTCATGGTCATTACGTGACTTGTTTACGTATGACCACATGGCGATTCCCTGTGTGCACACGTGGGGATGACGCGCCTGACTGTATGGCAAACCCCCGTGTGCCCACATGGTGATGACGCGCCCGTCCCGTCTGAGCATTGTATTGGTGAGTACAATGCGCATGCGCCGAACAACATGACCCGATTGGTTGAGGCGCTGTATTTAGTGTCTTACTCTGCCGACATGACGCCACGCCCCCCTGACGAAGGCTAGCGCCGAAACGTGCGTAGGAGGGACCTGGCGCCATTTCTGCGGTGAGTAAGAACTTTCTCCGGTCTATTACTATTTGCACATTTGCCTTTTGGATGTGTCCTTTGGCCATAAGGTCTTGTATTCTGACCGACTGTTCTGTGGCTTGTTTTATATCTATTCCACTTTAGGCTGCATAGTGCTATTACTATTACAGCCGGATGGTTGTTCCCTCACCGCATTGGTACGCCACCTTGTGCACTGTCCTGTTACTGCACCCCTTTTTTGTCCTTTAATCATTGTTACAATAAAGAATATTTTTATATTTTCCCTGATTCGTTTGTGTGTGAATTGGTGAAATTTAACTATCAATCAGTTGTATATCCATATTTACTATATCTATGGGGTAGTGGGACTATCTCTCAATCTTGAGTGACCACTGAATTTAGTCCCTTAATATCAGATATATGAATCATGGCTGAATATTTGTTGTATACAGTACACAGAGCGGAGCTGCTCCTGAAACTACACAGTACACAGAGCGGAGCTGCTCCTGAAACTACACAGTACACAGAGCGGAGCTGCTCCTGAAACTACACAGTACACAGAGCGGAGCTGCTCCTGAAACTACACAGTACACAGAGCGGAGCTGCTCCTGGAACTACACAGTACACAGAGCGGAGCTGCTCCTGGAACTACACAGTACACAGAGCGGAGCTGCTCCTGAAACTACACAGTACACAGAGCGGAGCTGCTCCTGAAACTACACAGTACACAGAGCAGAGCTGCTCCTGGAACTACACAGTACACAGAGAGGAGCTGCTCCTGGAACTACACAGTACACAGAGCGGAGCTGCTCTTGGAACTACACAGTACACAGAGCGGAGCTGCTCCTGGAACTACACAGTACACAGAGCGGAGCTGCTCCTGGAACTACACAGTACACAGAGAGGAGCTGCTCCTGAAACTACACAGTACACAGAGAGGAGCTGCTCCTGGAACTACACAGTACACAGAGAGGAGCTGCTCCTGGAACTACACAGTACACAGAGCGGAGCTGCTCCTGGAACTACACAGTACACAGAGCGGAGCTGCTCCTGAAACTACACAGTACACAGAGCGGAGCTGCTCCTGAAACTACACAGTACACAGAGCGGAGCTGCTCCTGGAACCACACAGTACACAGAGCAGAGCTGCTCCTGGAACTACACAGTACACAGAGAGGAGCTGCTCCTGGAACTACACAGTACACAGAGCGGAGCTGCTCCTGGAACTACACAGTACACAGAGCGGAGCTGCTCCTGGAACTACACAGTACACAGAGCGGAGCTGTTCTTGCCCTGAGACACTGTTTATATTGGGCTGGACCTTTAACACTAGAACTACTAAGGTAGTCATTTTGACTACTTTGCACCATGTATTTCTATATAGGTGTCACGAGTCCAGTAGTTCTAGTGTTAAACGTCTTATTGGTGACGGAGCTGAATGTCGGAGCCCCGCAGATCTATTACTGGTGACCGACATTAGCTATAAGTCATGAATATCAGAAGACAGGATAACTCCTTTAAATGTAGCAAATAGAGTCTAAAGTATGAAACTCTGGACACGGCTCTCTCTTATCGCGATATCCGTCTTTTCAGTCGGGCACAATAACGTACATGATGTTTCATACATTGGACTCAATTTGAAAATATAATTCAGTGACTCCATTCTGAAAACGGGATTCAGACGGAAATCTAGGGTGGAGACATGAACGCTCTGCAAAATGCATTGTGAACAGGCCCCAAGTTACAAATGGTGCCATCTGCCATTTCCAACTTTCCATGTCAAACTGCCTCCTTGATCTTCAGATCTACAGTTATCATCATATGTTGGGGAGCAACTGTCACAATTACAAATGACATACAAATGTGTTTAAAAATAAATAGCCTGCATTTAAAGGGGTTGTTCAGTTATTATAGTCCTTATTTACAGAGGAGGACATCATATAATTTTAATAGAATGGTGCAGTCCACAGACCAACCGGTCCTGTGTAACGTGTGTATCCGAGTAGGACTAAACATGTCATGGGAGAATCATATGACCCAAAGCGTTCAGACCACGGGTCCAGATATTGAACACGTGAATGATAGTTTATTGAGGAGCAGGATTATCTTACAATTACCGTATATTAGCAACATGACATCACCCAGAGACAGGCAGCCATGTAGATACAGTGAAAGAATAGTTGTAATAACGACCATTACTTCAACATTAGTCCAATGCAGTTATCCCATCGATATGTCCCGTGAATTAACCCAGCACATGTATGTAATGTAACTGTCATTGATGGTTTGTTATGATGAAGAAAGCAGTGGGTCTCGAAATGCATAGACCTCAATAAACTGAATGCTCTTCACGCCCTGGTCTGAACGCCATTGAATTGCCGGCATTGTGGGCCAGATCCATTGTCTCCTATCTTTTGATCTTGGCATACTGTGGAGCCGCTGAAGCCGCTTATTTTATGCTTCTATAGGAGTTATGCCTCTCACTCACTTATTCTCCCATTTGTACACAGTTCAGACCCTATTACGCTTTTTTTTGTATTTCCAGCAACTTGCACAATTTCTGAGAAAATTATAGGATTTCCTATTCAATATAAAAGAGAACCAAAAAAGAAAAGAAAAAATAGCCCCGTTAAATGCACTTTCGAAGGGGGTATTCACTTTGAAGAATACCTGCCTTAATAGTGTATTAGGGCACATAGGTGTCATAAAGGGAGATCCCACTCTGATGACTCCCCTTTGAAAAGGCTTCCCAAAGCTATACCCTCACTCTGGCAGACTTGCTGCACCCATCTATATATATAATTGCCTTATTCTGTCTGTCTGTCTGTCTGTCTTGCTCCAAAATTGTGTCCTTACGGTGACAACCGTCTGATTGGCCGCTGGCTCAGCCTGTCCCTGCCCCCCCACGGATTCGTCGCTCGCCTCGGCCTGGCCCCGCCCCCCCGCACAGATTGGCCGCTCGCCCCGACACTCCGCACGCATCGCCAGACATAACCTTGCGCTGCTGGGATCGTGACGGAGCCGGTGAACGCTGGTAACCATTATACACATCGGGTAATTAAGGTCCCTTAGTTACCCGATGTGTATCATAGTTACCAGTATACACCGGCTCCCCAGCGGCCTTGCCCCGCCCCCCCTCCCCACGGATTGGTCGCTCGCCTCGGCCTGGCCCCGGCCTCCGCATGGATTGGCCGCTCGCCCCGGCCCTCCGCACGCATCGCCAGACATAACCTTGCGCTGCTGGGATCGTGACGGAGCCGGTGAACGCTGGTAACCATTATACACATTGGGTAACTAAGGTCCCTTGGTTACCCGATGTGTATCATAGTTACTAGTGTACACCGGCTCCGTCACGATCCCAGCAGCGCCAGACATAACCTTGCGATGCTGGGATCATGACGGAGCCGGTGAACGCTGGTAACCATTATACACATCGGGTAACTAAGGTCCCTTAGTTACTCGATGTGTATCATAGTTACCAGCGTACACCGGCTCCCGGTATACATGTGCAGGGAGCCGGCATTATACTCCTCTTCCCCCAGGACTACTCCTCCTATTATAGTCCTCCTATTATACTCCTCTCTGAGTATAATAGGAGAACTATTATAGCATGGGGGATGGAGCACGATGGGGAGTGCGCAGCATGGGGGATGGAGCAGGATGGGGTGCGCAGCATGGGGGATGTAGCACGATGGGGAGTGTGTATCACAGTTACCAGCGTACACCGGCTCCCGGTACACATGTGCAGGGAGCCGGCATTATACTCCTCTCCCCCCAGGACTACTCCTCCTATTATAGTCCTCCTATTATACTCCTCTCTGAGTATAATAGGAGAACTATTATAGCATGGGTGATGGAGCACGATGGGGAGTGCGCAGCATGGGGGAAGGAGCACGATGGGGTGCGCAGCATGGGGGATGTAGCACGATGGGGGGTGCGCAGCATGGGGGATGTAGCACGATGGGGAGTGCGCAGCATGGGGGATGGAGCACGATGGGGAGTGCGCAGCATGGGGGATGGAGCACGATGGGGAGTGCGCAGCATGGGGGATGGAGCACGATGGGGAGTGCGCAGCATGGGGGATGGAGCACGATGGGGGGTGCGCAGCATGGGGGATGGAGCACGATGGGGGGTGCGCAGCATGGGGGATCGAGCACGATGGGGAGTGGGCAGCATGGGGGATGGAGCACGATGGGGAGTGTGCAGCATGGGGGATGGAGCACGATGGGGGGTGCGCAGCATGGGGGATGGAGCACGATGGGGGGTGGGCAGCATGGGGGATGGAGCACGATGGGGGGTGCGCAGCATGGGGTATGGAGCACGATGGGGGGTGCGCAGCATGGGGGATAGAGCACGATGGGGGGTGAGCAGCATAGGGGATGGAGCACGATGGGGGGTGAGCAGCATGGGGGATGGAGCACGATGGGGAGTGCGCAGCATGGGGGATGGAGCACGATGGGGAGTGCGCAGCATGGGGAATGGAGCACGATGGGGGGTGCGCAGCATGGGGGATGGAGCACGATGGGGGGTGGGCAGCATGGGGGATGGAGCACGATGGGGGGTGCGCAGCATGGAGTATGGAGCACGATGGGGGGTGCGCAGCATGGGGGATGGAGCACGATGGGGGGTGAGCAGCATAGGGGATGGAGCACGATGGGGGGTGAGCAGCATGGGGGATGGAGCACGATGGGGAGTGCGCAGCATGGGGGATGGAGCACGATGGGGAGTGCGCAGCATGGGGATGGAGCACGATTGGGGTGCGCAGCATGGGGGATGGAGCACGATGGGGGGTGCGCAGCATGGGGGATGGAGCACGATGGGGGGTGCGCAGCATGGGGGATGGAGCACGATGGTGAGTGCGCAGCATGGGGGATGGAGCACGATGGGGGGTGCACACCTCCCCCCAAAACACACACACACCACCACACACGCACTGCACAACACACCACACACACACTGGGAACCACAAACACTGCCCTACACAGACACCCAACACACAAACAGCGCGGCACACACAAATATACGCACATGCCGCACAACACACACATTGCACAAAACATACCTCCCACCAAAACACACACACACACCCCACACCCACACAAACCGCGCAACACACACACACAGCGCTCCACAAACAACGCAACACACACAATGCAACACACAAACAACACCGCTCTCACCCCCCCCCACACCCAGACAACACAGAACATTTACAGTGCCCTACATAAACACTTGGTAACTACACACAACATCTATATATACAGTTAGGTCCAGAAATATTTGGACAGTGACACAAGTTTTGTTATTTTAGCTGTTTACAAAAACATGTTCAGAAATACAATTATATATATAATATGGGCTGAAAGTGCACACTCCCAGCTGCAATATGAGAGTTTTCACATCCAAATCGGAGAAAGGGTTTAGGAATCATAGCTCTGTAATGCATAGCCTCCTCTTTTTCAAGGGACCAAAAGTAATTGGACAAGGGACTCTAAGGGCTGCAATTAACTCTGAAGGCGTCTCCCTCGTTAACCTGTAATCAATAAAGTAGTTAAAAGGTCTTGGGTTGATTACAGGTGTGTGGTTTTGCATTTGGAAGCTGTTGCTGTGACCAGACAACATGCGGTCTAAGGCACTCTCAATTGAGGTGAAGCAGAACATCCTGAGGCTGAAAAAAAAGAAAAAATCCATCAGAGAGATAGCAGACATGCTTGGAGTAGCAAAATCAACAGTCGGGTACATTCTGAGAAAAAAGGAATTGACTAGTGAGCTTGGGAACTCAAAAAGGCCTGGGCGTCCACGGATGACAACAGTGGTGGATGATCGCCGCATACTTTCTTTGGTGAAGAAGAACCCGTTCACAACATTAACTGAAGTCCAGAACACTCTCAGTGAAGTAGGTGTATCTGTCTCTAAGTCAACAGTAAAGAGAAGACTCCATGAAAGTAAATACAAAGGGTTCACATCTAGATGCAAACCATTCATCAATTCCAAAAATAGACAGGCCAGAGTTAAATTTGCTGAAAAACACCTCATGAAGCCAGCTCAGTTCTGGAAAAGTATTATATGGACAGATGAGACAAAGATCAACCTGTACCAGAATGATGGGAAGAAAAAAGTTTGGAGAAGAAAGGGAACGGCACATGATCCAAGGCACACTACATCCTCTGTAAAACATGGTGGAGGCAACGTGATGGCATGGGCATGCATGGCTTTCAATGGCACTGGGTCACTTGTGTTTATTGATGACATAACAGCAGACAAGAGTAGCCGGATGAATTCTGAAGTGTACCGGGATATACTTTCAGCCCAGATTCAGCCAAATGCCGCAAAGTTGATCGGACGGCGCTTCATAGTACAGATGGACAATGTCCCCAAGCATACAGCCAAAGCTACCCAGGAGTTCATGAGTGCAAAAAAGTGGAACATTCTGCAATGGCCAAGTCAATCACCAGATCTTAACCCAATTGAGCATGCATTTCACTTGCTCAAAGACGGAAAGACCCACAAACAAGCAAGACCTGAAGGCTGCGGCTGTAAAGGCCTGGCAAAGCATTAAGAAGGAGGAAACCCAGCGTTTGGTGATGTCCATGGGTTCCAGACTTAAGGCAGTGATTGCCTCCAAAGGATTCGCAACAAAATATTGAAAATAAAAATATTTTGTTTGGGTTTGGTTTATTTGTCCAATTACTTTTGACCTCCTAAAATGTGGAGTGTTTGTAAAGAAATGTGTACAATTCCTACAATTTCTATCAGATATTTATGTTCAAACCTTCAAATTAAACGTTACAATCTGCACTTGAATTCTGTTGTAGAGGTTTCATTTCAAATCCAATGTGGTGGCATGCAGAGCCCAAGTCGCGAAAATTGTGTCACTGTCCAAATATTTCTGGACCTAACTGTATAACAAAAATCATACATTAACTACACAATACGTAAATTCTAGAATACCCGATGCGTAGAATCGGGCCACCTTCTAGTGTACTACATAATTGCTTATTATTTTGGATGACAGCCGCATCATATAATATGCCATTCTCACAACCTCTGAGACCTCAATCACCAGTTTCAGCAGTCAGACCCCAACCTCATCATCTAGGGGACAATTACAGAGGACAGCCTCAAGTGTGCACATCCCCAGGTAATGCTCTCACCATGTCACTGATCCAACGCCGGACCCAAAATCCAACAACGTCTTCGGGCTGAACTCAGGAACACGCTGATATATCTGTGAAGGACATAACACACAAATATTATACTGCAGGTTCATGAGTAATTACAGGAAAAAGATCTTCATGCCATGTTGGCCAGGAGATATACCTTCATTGGCTAACTGCAAGGATGATAACAAATAGCAACTTTCTAGAATACTCAGGTCTCATCTGGCATGGTTAGCCCCTTCCCGATGCGCCAATTTCTATTTTTGTGTTTTCATTTTTTCCTCTCCTTCTTCCAAAAGCCATTACCTTTCTTATGTTTCTGTTGCGAGCAGAGCTCCGATCCACCATCGGCTGGTAGAGGCAGAGCCTTGCTTTGATACCCAGCTATTCTGAGAGTCTGAGAGCTCGCTCCATGCACCCACTCCCCACTGGTAGTGTACACGTGAACCGGATTTCATGAAGGGGTTAACACAAAATTTGAAGGGTCAAATATATATACACAAGGCAACAGAATAGTTTGGTAAATAAGACAACTGATTTGAAGCAGAATGAAGGCAATTGTCACACTACTCTTTTTTTCAGTAATCTTGGAGAATTCTCCAAAGTGTATAATTGGGATTCTGATCTGGCTTATATATCCTGAGTCATATTTCAAAGGATTGTTGAAAATCCACTTGTGACTTTTAGGATCGCTACTTCCAATAGGTGGCGCTGTGCTAGAGTTTGTCTCCTTTACTGGAGAGACAATTCCAAAGTGTATATGCACATAGAGTCTTTTGTTGAGTTTTCTAATCAGAAACTGCAAGTTTTTGAAGAGTTTTGAGATTTGGAGGAGTGATTTGGAAAGTCTCTCCTCAGTTTCTGCCCCAAAAACTCCTAAAAAACCCCCTGTATACTAAGCCAAAGGGAATGTGCACATTGATTTTTTTTTTTTTTTTTTAGGTTTTTGAACAGAAACTGAGCAAATTTTCCAAAGGTATGTACACAAAAAGTCTTTATCAAGTAGATTACGCCTAGAAACAGCCAGAAAAACTACGGCAAAAAATGAACATAGTGCACAGTAATTTCAAAACAACATTGCTGTGCATGTGTTCAGTCTTATGGCAGATGTAAATAACCTTTCTTTATCGCTTCATTGGGGGACACAGAGACCATGGGTTGTATGCTGCTGCTGTGAAGCCCCACAGGTGTTGTGTCGGTGCATTACCTTCAGGGACTCCACTCAGCTGGATCTGGTCACAGGTAGGAGATCTTCTTCTTGTCGTGACGCCACTCTCAGTATTGCGGTCAGTGGGGACCGCCACTGCAGGTTGAGGGACGCCTGGGGCTGATGGTGAGTGCAGTTAGTTGGAATAGCCTCCTGAGAGTGAGGCAAGCCCCAGGGCCCTGTGTAGGTGCGTAGAACCACAAGGCGCAGAATAACTCCACACAGGCAGGATGTCTTTCAGGGTTTTTACTCACTTCAGGTGGCAGGGTGAGTAACCCGGGCGTAGCTGGGATGAACCAGGCGGGAACCAGGTATCCTTCAGGCTGACTTCTGATGGTGACTACCAACTCGCCTTCCTTAGCCCTTGGTGGTTTGGGGTAACCCCGACTTTTAGTCCCTATGGGGGTCACCCAGGGAAGTTGCTGAAGCCTCTCTCCCCTTCGTTTGCCGTGTGCTTGTTGCCTGGGCCAGATCACTCCAGCTTCTTGCCTCCTGTGAACTGTGGGCCCTAACTGTGGCTACGTGGCTGCGGCTTTTGTGGTGTTGTGGTGTGGGCTTTGAGGGCCCCACACCGGCAGGTTTAGCAGGGAAAGGTGGATCTATCCCCGCTCCGGGATCTGCCGCCCGTTTGGGCCTGGTTCTCCCTAGCAGTCTCCTTACTTCCCACTCTGTGCTCTCTCTCTAGCTGGAGATGGGTTTCGGGTAGCACTCCTAGGTGACCGTTCTCCCCCGTCGGTAGCCACTGCGCGGACGCTGTCAGACTACAGCAGCCCAGGGGAAGGGGTCAGCTCTCCTCGGAGCTCCCTGGACTCTGCTCTGAACCGGCTCACATCTGGGACCTTCACTGCTGCTCCTGTCAGAGCTTCACTTTCCTGCTCCTCACTCCTCCACACTCTGCTGCAGACTGTTTACTCCTCCCTCTCTTTTCCCTTTTGTGCCTGCCTACGCCACCTAGCAACCAGACTCTCTTACCACACCCCTTGAGAGGAGATGGAGGCTTTTGGCCCCCTCCACTATTCCAGTGGAGGTGAAGGCTTTTCCCCCTCCTGGGATCCCCAGGGGTCCTCTCAAAGGTACATGTGTGAGACCTGATCACTATGCGCCTGTGTAGTCACACCTCGGTCAGCCTTCTGGATTACCTGTATTGTACTGTCCCCAGCATGGGTGCAGTACTCAGTGGTGCCTGACCAGGTCAGGGGCGCCACACTGCCACTAGGAGGCGACACTAAGCAAAACAAGGAAAACTCCTCCTATGCAGTATACACCCACCAACTGGCAATTGTACCTCAGTTTAAGCTTAGTGTCCATAGGAGGTGGACACACTTGGGGCTGCTCCCAGCCCCTCAGGTTTGTATTTTTAATCTTTTCCCCTTTTTCGTTTCAGACACAGCTCGTCGGGCGACAGGGTGTAATCGCCCACCCTGCTCTCCCCCCTAGAGGCCGGTCGCACAGAAGTGGGGTCCGTCCGCCACTTCCGTGCCTGTCTGGCAGGACCCTACCCCCCTAACACTCTCAAGACTGTTTGGGGGGCATCCGCACAGAGGGACAGGAGGATGGTCCTTGCCCCCCTCCCCCTGCACGCCCGCCCTCCACAGCCGGCCTGATCAGGGAGGGGAGACAAAAAATCATTGGAAGATTCCCGTCTCCCTATGTCCTTCCCAGGAGGCCAGGATCAAGCCAAGGAGGACAAGATCAAGCCAAAGAGGACTATCAGCCACCGGGACAGGTACCCATCCCTTGTCCCGGGTCATGGGGGGCTCAGTTTTTAAAACAAAAAAAAAAAAATGTCTCTTTAAATGATTATCTTTCAAACTTAGCTCCTTACCCCGGGTCAGCTCCCCTCCAGGCAGTACGCTCGGCTCCCCCACACAGCCCCGACCCCGTCCTCGGCGCCGTCCTCGGCCCCCCCTGCGGCCTCACCTCAAAAATTTAGTCCCCGGCTTCCCTCCGGCCTAGCTCCCATCCGGCCACGCCCCCTCCCGGCCAGCCTATCGCGTGAGCCCTCACTTCTAGCAGGCCCGCCCGCTCCAGCAGCCAGTCACAGGAGGCCTCTGCGCGCCCTTTCCCAGCCAACCACGGGCCTCCTCTCTCTCTCTCCCGGCCGATACCTGCAACCTGCGCGCCGTTTTTTCGCGCTCTTTTTCTGCTCCTCCTCCGGCCCGGGCACTCAGCAGCAATCACTGCCCTGCGATCTCCTGTGCGGCAGACACGCTCCACGTGCAGCCACCAGCCTCACGTCCCTGCAGCTCCTCGGAGCCCCCACCTCTGCTCCCTCAGCCTGCATAACTGAACAGGACACAGCGCCTGCATACAGAGACAGCTCAAACACAGGACGCCAGAATCTGGGTAAGCTCTGCCACTGGGAGGCAGCTCCTTCCCCAGTACCTCATCCACCTGGCATCCTCCTGTCTCTCTTCCCTTGCCTCATTCCCTCTCTTCTGTCCCATGTCCAGCACAAGAGCGACCCGCTCTCAGCCACAGGCCATAGTGCTTCACTTCGCCTGCACCTCTTGTCTAAAGAAGTTTCCCTCAGAGCAGTCCTCCCCCATCTGCGTAGCTTGTAGCACCCCTAACATGACTACTACGGAGCCCCCCACAGCCCGTAACGAGGACTCGGCCCCCATGCCTGGGTGGGCCTCAGCTCTCTCCCAGTCCGTGGACAACCTAACTAACATGTCTCAATCCTTAGCCTCGGCCATAGACCGTCTGTCCGCCTCCTCCTCTGGAGTCCCCCCGGCGACCCAGAGCGAGTCTGAGCCCGCAGCGCCTCCAGCCCGGCAAGGCAGAACCCACAGGAGGTCTAGGAAGCGGTCCCTCTCTGGGTCATCCTCCAGCTCCCCTAGCCCTACTATGGCCGCCAGAGCATCACGCTCGCTGTCTCCTGCCTCTTCGGCGGCAGCTCCAGATTCGGACCAGGACTCTGCTTCTGACTCCGATCTGGACTCTGAACATATATCCAAGCTGACCGGTATGATGGACAGTCTGGTCATGGCTGTCAATCAGACCCTAGAGGTACAGGATATTGATCCGGCGCCTACCTGTCAATCAGTCCCTTTCAAAAGAGCCAAGAAGCTGCCAAGAAGCTTTGGCAACCACAGGGAGTTTGAGGATATTTTTTCCAGATAGTGGGAACATCCCGACAAGCGTTTCCAGAAGCGCAAGCGGGCTCAGGTCCTTTATCCCTTCCCACCGGAACTTCTTCAGAAGTGGTCAGTGGCCCCTTCAGTGGATCCTCCGATCTCCCAACTCTCGTCCAGCACCACCCTGCCGCTGTCCGATGGAGCCTCCCTGAAGGATCCCTCGGACAGGACCATAGAATCCTTAGCCAGGTCGGCCTTTGAAGCCTCCGGCTCTGCCATCACTCCAGCCTTTGCAACCACCTGGGTTTCCAAGGCTGTCTCCGCCTGGGCAAAGCTCCTTCGGCATGGTATCCTGGCTGACGCTCCCAGACCAGAGCTGGCAGATCAGATCACTCATGCCGGAAAATATCTGCGTCCCTTGACTCTGCTGCTTCCGCTGCCCTGGCAGCCGGCAACATTACTGCAATCCGCAGAGCCCTGTGGCTTAAAGCGTGGAACGCGGACTCAGCATCCAAAAAGTCTCTCACCAGTCTTCCCTTTGTCGGTGCCAGACTCTTCGGAGAAAAGCTGGACAAGATCATCTCTGAGGCTACGGGAGGCAAGAGTACCTTCCTCCCCCAACAGAGGACCCCTCGTGCCCCTCCAAAGCGGCGGCCTTTTCCCTTTCGCCCCTTTCGTCAATTCTCCACCAACACCAACTCACGTCGGGAGCGGTCCCCAGCGCGTCAGGAGAGACGGAAGCCCTCCTTTAAGGCAACACCCCACTGGTGTTCCTGGCGTTCCCGTGGCCAGCAGTCCAAGTCCTCCAGGTCCAGATCCCACAGATTTTCCTCCGCATGACTGGGCTCCCGTCACCGGGTCCCCATCCAGGGTCGGCGGTCGTCTCCGCATGTTCAGAAGCACGTGGCTTTCCGTGATAGACGACGCCTGGGTTCGAGACGTCGTCTCTCACGGCTACAAGATAGAGTTTTCTTCGCTCCCACTTCGTCCAGTCCAAACCCCCCAAGGATCCCTCCCTCACAAAGGGCTTCTTCGCAGCCATTCAGGCCATGCGAGACTCTGGGGTCATCATCTCCGTACCCCCTCAAGACAGATTCCGGGGTTTTTATTCAAACCTCTTCGTGGTACCGAAGAAGAATGGCACAGTCCGCCCCATCCTGGATCTCAAGCGCCTCAACAGGCGGGTCCGCCTCCGGCGATTCCGCATGGAGTCTCTGCGCTCAGTGATAGCGTCCATGGAACCAGGGGAGTTCCTTTGCTCGGTGGACATCCAGGACGCCTATCTCCACATCCCGATCTTTCCAGCTCATCAGAGATTCCTACGCTTCATGGTTCAGGGGCAACACTTCCAGTTCACTGCCCTCCCATTCGGGCTCTCGACAGCTCCCAGAGTCTTCACCAAGGTGATGGCTACTGTCATGGCTATTCTTCGGACCCGGGGAATTCTAGCCATCCCGTATCTGGTCGACATTTTGATCAAGGCTCCCTCGGCGGCGGAGTGCCGCAACAGTCTCAACATCACTCTGGATACTCTGTCCCGTCTCGGCTGGTTGATCAACAGACCAAAGTCATCTCTGATCCCGACTCAACGCATCTCATTCCTCGGCATGATCTTCGATACCACGCAAGTGAGGGTTCTTCTGCCCAAGGACAAACTCACAGCTATTCTCAGGGGGATTTGGAAGCTCCAACGCGCACCTCGCTGCTCCCTTCGATACTGCATGAGCATTCTCGGGAAGATGGTGGCGTCAATGGAAGCGGTGCCCTACAGTCAATTCCACACTCGCCCCCTTCAAGGTCTCCTTCTCGCAGCATGGGACAAGTCCCCTCACTCCCTGGATCGACCAATTGCGATCCCTCCTCGAGTCAGAGAGTCATTGGAATGGTGGAGATGCTCTCCCCTCACCCTCCAAGGGAGATCATTTCTTCCCCTTCGATGGAGGGTTGTCATGACAGACGCCAGCCTGCTAGGATGGGGGGCCACTTTCCAGGACCTCACAGTTCAGGGTCGCTGGACCGAGCCGGTAACCAAACTTCCCATCAACATCTTGGAACTCAGATCAGTTCGCCTAGCTCTCTTTCATTGGAAGGCTCTGCTTCGCGGACACCCAGTTCGGGTGCAGTCCGACAATGCAACCACTGTAGCCTACATAAACCATCAAGGCGGAACACGCAGCCGAGCGGCAATGAGAGAGGTATCTCAAATCCTCGACTGGGCCGAACAGAACATCCCAGCGATTTCGGCGGTCCACATCCCGGGCGTGGACAATTGGGCCGCCGACTTCCTCAGCCGAGAGGGCCTCGACGCGGGAGAGTGGTCCCTCAATCCCAGAATCTTCCAGCAGATCTGTTCCAGGTGGGGGACCCCCGACGTGGATCTCCTGGCCTCCAGGTGGAATCACAAGGTCCCCCAGTTCGTCTCCAGGGCAAGAGACCCACTAGCGCTCGCAACGGACGCCCTAGCGATCCCCTGGTCGCAGTTCTCTCTGCCGTACCTCTTCCCTCCACTTCCGCTTATACCCAAGCTAGTCAAGAAGATCAAGGCGGAGGGAGTTCCGGTGATTCTCGTGGCCCCAGATTGGCCTCGTCGCCTGTGGTACGCAGAGCTCGTGCACCTTCTCGCCGACGTTCCGTGGAGACTTCCAGACGTCCAGGACCTTCTCACTCAAGGGCCTTTTCTTCACCAGAATTCACAGTCGCTCAATTTAACGGCATGGCTGTTGAAGCCGCAGTACTAACTTCCGCGGGATTCTCAGAAAAGGTCGTCCAGACAATGATCAAAGCTCGGAAGCCTTCCTCTTCCCGCATTTACCACCGGACGTGGAAGGCCTATTTCCGCTGGTGTGAAGCTAACCAGGTCACAGCCATGACCTTCTCCTTGCCAGTTCTGTTGTCATTCCTACAGTCTGGTCTGGATGCTGGATTAGCACTCAGCTCCCTCAAGGGTCAAGTGTCTGCTCTTTCCATTCTCTTTCAAAGGAGGATTGCCTCTCGCTCACAGGTTCGCACATTCATTCAGGGGGCCGCGCATTCGGCGCCCCCCGTTCAACCTCCGGTGGAGCCCTGGGACCTCAACCTGGTTCTGTCTGTTCTCCAGCATTCCCCCTTCGAACCTATGCAGGAGATGTCCCTCACGTTCCTCTCTTGGAAGGTCGCCTTCTTAGTTGCCATCACGTCAATCAGGCGGGTATCTGAACTAGCGGCGCTTTCCTGCCGCTCTCCATATCTTGTCTTCCACCAGGATAAGGTAGTCCTCCGTCCGGTTCTGTCCTTTCTGCCCAAGGTGGTTTCCTCTTTCCATCTTAACGAGGACATTGTTCTCCCCTCCTTTTGTCCGAATCCTTCGCACCCTCGTGAGATTCTTCTCCACAAGCTGGACTTGGTCAGAGCTCTCCGTTTGTACATTTCCAGGACCTCTCAATTCAGGCAGTCGGATTCCCTTTTTGTACTTCTGTCTGGCCCACGCAGAGGCCTACCTGCCTCCAAGTCCTCCATTGCGCGATGGATTCGCTCTGCCGTACTGGAAGCCTACCGGGTAAGAGGGAGAACGCGCCCACTCAGGATTACGGCCCAATCCACCAGGGCGGTGGGAGCCTCGTGGGCGGTCCGTCACCACGCTCCAGCGTCGCAGCTTAGCAAAGCGGCCACCTGGTCTTCGCTCCACACTTTCACAAAGTTCTACAGGGTCCACACTTTCGCATCCTCCGATGCGAGCCTCGGTAGACGAGTTCTGCAGGCTGCAGTGGACCGAGGTCAGCCCTGAGAGTAACATTAGACCCACCCGTGGGACTGCTTTAGGACGTCCCTTGGTCTCTGTGTCCCCCAATGAAGCGATAAAGAAAAGTAGATTTTGGGTACTCACCGTAAAATCTTTCTTGGAGCCTTCATTGGGGGACACAGCACCCGCCCTTGTGTTGGACATATGTTACTGTTCAATGTTTCTGTTGAATGTTGAGTTTAATGCCCACTTCTGTACGATTGTTCGTTTTTTCTACTGTTGTCTCCTATTGCTTTCTCACTAACTGAGGTACAATTGCCAGTTGGTGGGTGTATACTGCATAGGAGGAGTTTTCCTTGTTTTGCTTAGTGTCGCCTCCTAGTGGCAGCAGCATACAACCCATGGTCTCTGTGTCCCCCAATGAAGGCTCCAAGAAAGAGATTTTACGGTGAGTACCCAAAATCTACTTTTTCATTCTTCAGGTTTAGGTTGGAAGCTCATTGCACATTTGTACAGCGCAAAGTTGCTGGTGGTGGAGTTTTCCTGACACGTTATCACAGTGGAAAACTCTGCAATTCCCTTGGTATCGTAAAGCAGCCACATGCACATACCACAAAATATCTTCAAAAACGTAAAACGAAGCAAAAATGTAGTTTCTGCTCAGTAGCTGCCTTGAAAACTCTGCAAAAAGACTCCGCCTGCACTTAGTGTTAGAGTAATTTCCCATAGTTAGTATTTGGTGCATGTTTGATGAATTTATGCATCAATTAGCTAAATTAGGTTACTTACATTTTTTAACCCCTTCCCAACATGGCCAATCTCCATTTTTGCTTTTTCATTTTTTTCCTCCCCTTCTTCCAAGAGCCATAACTTTTTTATTTTTCTTTCCATGAATAAGGGCTTGTTTTTTGCAAGATAAATTGTACTTTTGAATGAAATAATTTCTTTAGTGCAAGGACAACAGCATTACAATCCCGATTCCTCCGCCCGGTAGGGACACCAAAGTAGTCACCGCTGCGACCAACCTGCTCGCTCCCCTGTTCCTACTATGGTCAGCATGCTCCAGGGCCTCCTGGCAACATCTGTAGGGTGCGAGTGCAAGCACTCCCCTCCTCTCAGAGGCGCAGCACGCACACTCAGATAGTGTTTCTCAGGCAATGGATGAGACACTGGGTATTTGAGACAACTTCCCCTGTAGGGAGGAGCCTGAGCAATTGGGTTTCTAGGGTCCCTGTTCCTGTCAGTACTCTAGTCTGTCCTGTCAGTCTCCAGTTCCATCTCCTGCTGACTGCTCTGGTCACCTCCTGTCTGTCCGTATACCCGAACCTGTTCGGCTTATTTTCTGAACTAGAACCTTTCCTGTCAGTCCATCTCCAATACCTGCTCCTAATCTGCCTGTTCGTGTTCCCGAACCCGTCTCCAGCCTGTGTCCAGTACCTGCCCGTCCAATTAGTCTCCTGTATATACTCTGTCTTGTCAGCCTTCACTATCCGGTCTACCCTGCCAGCCCTCTGTACCTGACCTTTGGGTCAGCTACTGCAGGACTGGGGACTGCCCTGGAGTGGTACCTGGTGTATACTGGCAGCCCAGTCCATCCTCACAATCAGAGGCACTGGTGAAAACCCGGTAATCACCTACAGTAGTTACGCTGCTCCAGAGTAAGCTCGGTCCATGGCACAGTCGGTCCACTAGTGTGAGACAATTTACATTTTTAAGACGCAATGTACAGGAAAAAATTCCAAATGATGTAAATTTTCAAAAAAATCTGCAACTCTGATATTGTTTTTTGAAAGTTATTTTTACAGCGTAAGCAGCTTTGTTAAGACAGACATAGAGGTCTGCAATACACCCCCAGCTGCCACCTGTCACGGCAGCCCATTGGCGCCTCACGATCATGTTGCGGGACAGCTGATGGACGAATAGAATAACGCACCCGCATGCCAGCTCGCTGCTAATGCCATTGCCAGAGACTAATAGTGGCATTTAACAGGTAAACAGTAAGAGGTGGAACTTGCGCACAATGAAATGAAGCTGAGGATGTACACCAAGCTTCAGTGTGGGACACCTGTGGAGCTCATGGGCAGTGCACAACCGCAAGATTTACTAGTGGTTTACCATGAGTTCAGGCCAGTCACGGCATTCAGACTGCATTGGGCTTGAATAATTTGAAGAGGACCGTGATGGAAACACTACAAAGCGCCACCCCGATGACTGAAAGAGAAGGTCTGTGATGCATTCACCTAATGATTTTTTTTTGTACATAAATACTGAGAAAGTTTGTTTGAGAACACCCTGTTAGTTATGCACATTGCATCACTAACAAGACATTGGGACAGTTTAATATAGAAAAATGTCATGACTGGCTCTCTTTAATACCAAAAATATCTCTCTCTCTCTCTCTCTCTCTTCTCTCTCTCTCTTCTTCTCTCTTCTCTTTCTCTCTTCTCTCTCTCTTTTTCTCTCTCTGTTCTCTCCTCTCTCTCTCCTCTCTTCTCTCTAATTTTTAACAGCAGTCAGCTCAATCTTGAGCCAGGGTGCCTTGACGGATGAATGCTATACGGGTAGGAACATCGATTTTGTGCAAGCATGGATAGGTCCACTATGGGGTCTTCTCCATCAGGAAGCCATCGGCTTGCGGCTTCCTGTTCTTTCTCTTCGCCTTGTTCTTTTAATTCTTCGGACCATGATGTCCTTGTCCAGAGATTTGCTCTGTTCGTATCCCAATTGTGAAACACAAGGGTGGAAGCATCATGTTGTGGGGTTGTTTTTCTGCAGGAGGGACTGGTGCACTTCACAAAATAGATGGCATCAAGAGGAAAGAAGATTATGTGGCAATACTGAAACAATATCTCAAGACACCAGCCAGGAATGTAAAGCTTGGGCAGAAATTGGTCTTCCAAATGGACAATGACCCGAAGCATACTGCCAGCCAGGTTAAAAAGTAGCTTAAGGAAACAAAGTCAATGGAGTGGCCATCGCAAAGCCCTGATCTCAACCCTATTCAAAATGTATGATCAAAGCTGAAAAGGCAGGAGCGAGCAAGGTGACCTACAAACTTGGCTCAGTTACACTAGTTTTGTCAGGTGGAATGGGCCCAAATTCCTATTAACTATTGTGAGAAGGTTGTGGAAGGAAAGCCAAAACATTTGACCCAAGTCATAAAGTTTAAGGGCAATGGTACCAAATACTAATCAAACGGAGGGAAATTTCTGACTTTGCAGAAAGTAATAAAAATGCCTTGAAACATTCTCTCTCTCATTATTCTGGCATTTGGCAAATATAAATAATTTTTGTTCCTAATTGACCTGACTTCATGTCAGATAATGAGAAAAACATGCAGATGTGTCTTTCTAAATACTGTATGTAAACTTCTGGTTTCAACTATATATAATAGTAAGTGCCACTAAATCATATCCACGACACGTCTGTGATAGTAATGATAATGTGGCCAACTTTGTTCCCCATTCTGCAGCCAGAAATAGACACTGTAAGACAGCGGCT
This sequence comes from Anomaloglossus baeobatrachus, assembly GCF_048569485.1. Taxonomy (NCBI): domain Eukaryota; kingdom Metazoa; phylum Chordata; class Amphibia; order Anura; family Aromobatidae; genus Anomaloglossus; species Anomaloglossus baeobatrachus. The sequence continues at coordinate 651,035,836 of NC_134353.1, forward strand.
ATAAAAAGCAAACAGGGAAACGTTTTTAATGAAACCCAATTGCAAAATATATTTTTAGCCTCACTTGCATGCAACTGAGTAAGAAAACAAATTGTTCATAAAGGTGGACAACCTCTTTGAAAGGAATCTGTCAGCAGGTTTTTGCTATATAATTTAATAGCAGCATAATATTGGGCAAGAAAGCCTGATTTTACTGGGCTGTTTGGTGTAGTTTTCATAGATTATTATTTTTGTTTGATGTAGATGTACAAAAGCTAAAGCTGGGTTCACACACAACAACAGCGACGTCGCTGTTACGTCACCATTTCCTGTGACGCAACAGCGACCTTACATGATCGCTAGTTAGCTGTCAAACATGTAATTTTAAGCAGCGACGGAGCAGCGATCATAGCGACCTCGATGGTTGTTGTGCAGTGTCACACGCGTCGCTATGCGACGACTCAGACCTTGATAGAGGCGTGGTGTTTACCCCTAGACATGTTTTGCGTTGCTTCTTTTCACGTCCCTCTGTTCCGATTGGTGATCGCTACAGCGCCTTTGCGTTGCCTTTTACACGCCCCTTTGTGCCGATTGGTGATCACTACAGCGGCGCCTGATTGGGTGACCGTGCCAAACAAAGGAAGACACAAAGAACGACACACTAGCGACACCAGACAGAGACTCTACTACGTGGAACAAAGAATGGAACTTAAAGAATGAAATCACTGTAACGCCTTCGGCAAGTTACCCAATCGGAATGCTGTTATCACCACCAATCGGAGTCGTGGGGGCGTTGTAAAATGCATGCCCTTGTCCTGCCTTCAGTCCTATGTCACTGCCTTCAGCATCGTTGCGACCGTCGCTGCTGCGGTGTCAAACACAAGGATGCATGTGGCACAGCGGGATAGCAGCGATCAAAAAATGACCTGGAATATTCAAGAGCGAGCAGCGATCTAGAAGCAGGGGTCTGATCGTTGTTATGTGTCACACACAGCGACGTAGCTGTTGAGGTCGTTGCTACGTCACAGAAAATGGCGACTTAGCAGCGATGTCGTTGTCGTCGTCACTGTGTGTGACACCACCATAAGTTTTGGGCTGTATATAACCCTTTTCACACCTCTGATTGGCATTTTCCTGTGTACACTGTGAATTGTCAGCAATCTTCTAATCAGTGGTGGGGGCGGGGTTACACGGTTCAGCCTGACTGGTCTGAGATGTAGTCAGGCAGTGATATCTCCTGCTGATAAAATATAGATTGTATTCATACAACGTATTGTTATGACTGAGTACTATCACTCACACATGGATGGACAAAGCAGGAGAAGTGTAAACCCTGTAATCCACAGGTCCCTATTCAGACTAGGAAAAGTCATAAAATCTGACCCGGATTAGTCCCTGCCTGACTGCAGAGGCTGGCAACCCAAGATTACACAATAGTGCCCTCACTCAACGTCGGTGGACACTGACTGTCCTAAACTGCACCCTCAACTATAAACAAACCAATAACCATAAAGGAATTGCAAACAAGCAGAGAGTGAGACAAAGGGCTAAGAATGTGTTCACACAGTCATACAGGGAAGATGGAGGAAAACAAGAGAAAATCTGAAGGCTACGGAATACAAAAAGAAACCCCCATACTCACAAACAATCCGCACGAAAAAGCAATAAAGATAATTCAGCACGAATATCCTTAACTGAATAACTGGGACTCTAAATATTTATCTGTCTACCATGAATGCATGTGCATAGTGAGTATAAAGGCCCCGTTACACGCAACGACGGATCTAACGATATATCGCCGGGATCACGGATTCCGTGACGCACATCCAGCATTGTTAGCGACGTCATTGCGTTGGACAGCAAGGAACAACCGTTAACGATGGAAAATACTCACATTATCGTTGATCGTTGACACGTCGTTCCTTTTTAAAAAATCGTTGATTGTTGCAGGACGGAGGTTGTTCGTCATTCCCGAGGCAGCACACATCGCTATGTGTGACACCTCGGGAACGACAAACTACAGCTTACCTGCGGCTGCCAGCAATGCGGAAGGAAGGAGGTGGGCGGGATGTTACGGCCACTCATCTCTGCCCCTCTGCTTCTATTGGGAGGCTGCTTAGTGACGTCACTGTGACGCCGCACGAACCGCCCCCTTAGAAAGGAGGCGGTTCGCCGGCAACAGCGACGTCACTAGGCAGGTAAGTCCGTGTGACGGCTCCTAACGGTGTTGTGCGCCACGGGCAGCGATTTGCCCGTGACGCACAAACGACGGGGGCGGGTGCTTTCACCAGCGATATCGCTAGCGATATCGCTGCGTGTAACACCCCCTTAAATGGTCCCAAGATGCAATTGTCACATGGAGATTTTTACAAACTTCGCTGACTGTCATGGCGGGCTCGGGATCTGTTCAGACTACTGATTCTGACACTCCGCGAGATAATTTCTCTGGTGACTGTGATCAATACAGGCAGACTCAGGTGTCAACCTGCAGAGTGGTAATTCATAGGCAGGCTAGAAACAGTTAATCTCTGCTAACAAGCAGTCTCCTTTGATCACATGTTGTGGGACAGTAAATTAAATCTGCTCCCCTCCTATACATGCTGGCTATATCCTTTCTTCTATGCCAGCTTTAGTTTATATTAGCTGGTCTGGTAAGGTGTTGTGAGTGCGGTTATTGAGTTAACCTTTGTTGCCTATTGTTGCTACCTTCCTGCTCTTGCTTTTCTCCTGTCTCTCATTGTATACGCCTGTGTGTGCGAAGTATGTCAGAGTTTTGGTTTTCCTGTGACTGTCTTTATCTGTGTTTCCATCTGATGTTTGCCCCCTTTCTTCCCTGGTAGAAGGGGGAAATCAGATTTGATCAAATTTGATCTGATCAGGAGCATAGCCAGGCACGGGAGATGGACATCTCCACCATCAGTAGTAACCCTGAGGTTAGAAACAGCCTAAGGTCTCCTAGCATGAGGGATAGCATAGGAGCACCTGTCCTTCGTTATCCTACAGTCACATTGTGACAATGCTAGGGAAAACCAAATGAGGAAGTGAACACACCAGAATATAAATAAATAGGAAAGCAAAGCAAAAGAAACGAAAGACAAGAGCACCATCAGCAAGAGGACAGAGACAAAACAAGTGGTGGTCCAACAGAGAGAGAAACAGACCACACAACCAGAGGTCCCCGGATCGAGCGAACCCCGGAGTCGAGCCTAGACACTTGTATTATGCTGTCCTCATATTAAATAGCAAAGACTTGCTGAAAGATTCCCTTTAACAGAGTGACAAGAGCAAATATAGTAAGGCTACATGCGCAAGCTGCAGTTTTTTCTGCACACAAACTGCAACCAAAACTGTATCCAAAACTGCACCCAAACTGCAGCCAAAACTGCACCTTGTCAGAGAGAGCCTGGAAATGTCCCAAAAAACGCTTGTAATGTAGGTGCGTTTTTGGTGCACTTTTTAGCGCGATTTTGATGCGTTTTTGTCATTGCGTTTTTTTAAAAGAGAAACAAAATATGATAGAAAAGGATAATGGATAGGTAGCTAGAATAGATGATAGAAAAAACAGAAAGAATAGCTAGATGGATAGATAGATAATAAGAACATATAGATTAGATAATAAGAAAGAACAGAAAGAATACATAGAAATAACAGAAAAGCTTGATAGCCAGCTTGCTTAGCTTTTTCTTATTTTTTTGGGGTAAAAAAAAAAGAGAATTGTGTTTACTTACCGTAAATTCTTTTTCTTATAGTTCCGTATTGGGAGACCCAGACCTTGGGTGTTTAGCTTCTGCCTCCGGAGGACACACAAAGTACTACACTTAAAAGTGTAGCTCCTCCCCCTGAGCTTATACACCCCCTGGTAGCCAGTCCCAGCCAGTTTAGTGCAAAAGCTGAAGGAGAATAGCCACCCACAAGCAGAACAGAGCAAGAGCCGGAACAACCGGAGACTCTGTCCACAACAACAGCCGGTGATAACACGCGGAACAAGAAATTGCCAACAGGCAACAGGGAGGGTGCTGGGTCTCCCAATACGGAACTATAAGAAAAAGAATTTACGGTAAGTAAACAAAATTCTCTTTTTCTTTATCATTCCTTTGGGAGACCCAGACCTTGGGACGTTCCAAAGCAGTCCCTGGGTGGGAATAAACAGAAAAACTAAGAAGTAGGCAGAACCTAACTTCACAAATGGGCGACAGCGGCCTGAAGGATGCGTCTGCCCAAGCTCGCATCTGCCGAAGCATGAGCATGCACTTGGTAGTGCTTCGAGAAGGTATGCAGGCTAGTCCAAGTGGCAGCCTGACAGACTTGTTGAGCCGTAGCCTGGTGCCTAAAAGCCCAAGAGGCACCGACAGCTCTGGTCGAGTGTGCCTTGATCCCCGGCGGGGGAGGCACCTGAGTACTCTTGTAGGCGTCCGAAATGGTCGATCTAATCCAACGGGCTAAGGTCGGCTTAGAAGCAGGGAGGCCCTTGCGCCGACCTGTGGTTAGCACAAAAAGAGAGGTGCACCGCCTAAGCGCAGCGGTGCGAGACACATAGATCCGGAGAGCACGCACCAGATCTAGAGTATGCAGCGCTTTCTCAAAGCGATGAACAGGAGCCGGACAGAAGGAAGGTAGGGTAATGTCCTGGTTAGGGTGGAAAGGAGAGACCACCTTAGGAAGAAAGTCCAGAGTCGGACGGAGAACCACCTTGTCTTGATGAAAGACTAAAAAAGGTGACTCCGAAGAGAGCGCAGCCAAATCAGAGACTCTCCTGAGAGAAGTTATGGCAACCAGAAAGGCCACTTTCTGAGAAAGACGATACAAAGAAACCTCCCTAAGAGGCTCAAAAGAGGGTTTCTGCAATACCGTGAGGACCAAGTTAAGGTCCCACGGATCCAAGGGCCGCCGATACGGCGGAATGATGTGAGACGCGCCTTGCATGAAGGTGCGGACCTGAGCCAGCCGGGCGAGACGCCGCTGGAACAGAACTGACAGAGCTGAGACTTGTCCCTTGAGAGAGTTGAGGGACAGTCCTAGCTGCAGACCGGACTGTAGAAAAGACAGAAGGGTCGGCAAAGAGAATGGCCAAGGAGGATGGCTGGTAGAGCGACACCAGGACAGGAAAATTTTCCAAGTCCTGTGATAGATCTTAGCGGAGGAAGCCTTACGGGCCCGAGTCATAGTGGAGATGACTTCAGGAGGAATACCAGAAGCCGTCAAAATCCAGGACTCAAGAGCCACGCCGTCAATTTGAGAGCCGCAGAATTCGGGCGGAAAAACGGACCTTGCGAGAGTAGGTCTGGACGGTCCGGGAGATGCCACGGCATCTCTGCGGACAGGTGGAGCAGGTCCGGATACCAAGCTCACCTGGGCCAGTCCGGTGCAATGAGGATGACTCGACGGCCCTCCATTCTGATCTTGCGCAGGACTCTGGGCAAGAGAGCTAGAGGGGGAAACACGTAAGACAGACGAAACTGGGACCAGTCTTGAACCAGAGCGTCCGCGGCGAAGGCCTGAGGATCGTGGGAGCGAGCCACATAAACAGGAACTTTGTTGTTGTGACGGGATGCCATTAGGTCCACGTCCGGAGTGCCCCATTTGCGGCAGATTGACTGAAACACTGCCGGGTGCAGGGACCACTCGCCACCGTCCACGCTTTGACGGCTGAGATAATCTGCCTCCCAGTTTTCCACGCCTGGGATGTGGACTGCGGATATGGTGGACTTGGAGTCCTCCGCCCATTGGAGGATGCGTTGTATCTCCATCATTGCCAGGCGGCTGCGTGTCCCGCCTTGGTGATTGATGTAGGCAACCGCTGTCGCGTTGTCTGACTGGACTCGAATGTGCCTGCCCGCCAACAGGTTGTGAAAAGCTAGGAGAGCTAGAAGCACGGCTCTGGTTTCCAGCACATTGATTGAAAGGGCTGACTTGGACGGAGTCCAAGTGCCCTGCGCTCTGTGGTGGAGACATACCGCTCCCCAGCCGGATAGACTGGCATCCGTGGTGAGAATCACCCAGGAAGGGGCCAGGAAGGAGCGCCCTTGGGACAGGGAGAGGGGCCGAAGCCACCACTGAAGGGAGCTCCTGGTCCGTGGCGACAGAGCCACTAACTTGTGTAAGGAGGAAGGCCGCTTGTCCCAACAGCGGAGAATGTCCAGCTGCAGGGGACGCAGATGGAACTGGGCAAAGGGAACAGCCTCCATGGATGCCACCATTTGACCCAGCACCTGCATCAGACGCCTGAGAGTATAACGGCGGGGCCTCAGAAGAGAGCGCACCGCCAGCTGGAGTGACAGCTGTTTGTTTAAGGGCAACTTCACTAGAGCCGACAAAGTCTCGAACTGCATCCCTAGGTACGTGAGACTCTGGGTCGGAGTCAGAGTGGACTTGGGAAGATTGACAAGCCACCCGAATTGGGCTAGAGTGGCGAGAGTGAGCGAGACACTCCGCTGACAGTCTGCGCTGGATGAAGCCTTGACTAGAAGGTCGTCCAGGTAAGGAATCACTGCCAACCCCTGGAGGTGCAGAACCGCAATCACTGCTGCCATGACCTTGGTGAATACCCGAGGGGCCGTGGCTAACCCGAAGGGGAGAACCACGAATTGGAAATGATCTTCTCCTATTGCAAAACGTAGCCAACGCTGGTGTGAAACTGCAATTGGCACATGCAGATAGGCATCTCTGATGTCGATGGACGCCAGGAAATCCCCTTGGGTCATTGAGGCAATGACTGATCGCAGAGACTCCATGCGAAAGTGCCGCACCTGAACATGCTTGTTGAGAAGCTTGAGATCCAGGATGGGCCGGAAGGTACCGTCCTTTTTGGGAACTAGGAAGAGATTTGAGTAGAAACCTCTGAACTGTTCCCGGGCGGGAACTGGTACAATTACTCCGTTGGCCTGCAAGGCTGCCATGGCCTGTGAGAAGGCGGCGGCCTTGGAGCAGGGGGGAGTTGAGAGAAAAAATCTGTTTGGCTGGCTGGAAGAGAATTCTATCCTGTAGCCGTGGGAGATGATATCTCTCACCCACTGATCGGAGACGTGTTGAAACCAAGCGTCGCCAAAGTGGGAGAGCCTGCCACCGACTAAGGACGTTGCCGGAGCGGGCAGAGAGTCACGAGGAGGCTGCCTTAGTGGCAGGACCTCCTGCGATCTTCTGTGGACGCGCTTTTGGGCGCCAGTTGGATTTCTGGTCCTTAGCTGAGTTAGCGGACGAGGCGGAGAGCTTAGAGGATGACCAGTTGGAGGAACGAAAGGAGCGAAACCTCGACTGATTCCTACCCTGGGCAGGTTTCCTGGTTTTGGTTTGTGGAATGGAAGTACTCTTCCCGCCAGTAGCTTCTTTGATAATTTCATCCAGCTGTTCTCCGAACAGTCGGGACCCAGCAAAAGGGAGCCCAACAAGGTATTTCTTAGAAGAAGCATCTGCCTTCCACTCTCGAAACCACAAGATCCTGCGGATAACGAGGGAGTTAGCCAAAGCCACCGCAGTGTGGTGAGAAGCCTCCAGCATGGCAGACATGGCATAAGATGAAAAAGCTGAAGCTTGAGAAGTTAAGGCAACCATCTCGGGCATAGATTCCCTGGTGAGGGAATGCATCTCCTCTAGAGAAGCAGGGATGGCTTTGAGAGCCCACACTGCTGCAAAAGTCGGGGAAAACGCGGCCCCCGCCGCTTCATACACAGATTTGGCCAGAAGGTCAATCTGACGGTCAGTGGAATCCTTAAGGTAGGTGCCATCAGCCACCGACACAACGGTCCCGGCTGAGAGCCTAGACACCGGAGGGTCTACCTTTGGGGAATGAGCCCACTCCTTGACCACCTCAAGTAGAAAGGGAAAACGGTCATCAGAACCACGCTTTGGGAAGCGTTTGTCAGGACAGGCCCTGGGTTTGGTCACAGCGGCCTGAAAACTGGAGTGGTTAAAGAACACACTCTTTACTCTCTTAGGCGAGGTAAACTGGTGCTTTTCTGCCAGAGAGGGTTGCTCCTCTAATACTGGCGGATTGAGATCCAGTACAGAATTAATGGAAGCAATCAAGTCACTAAGATCTGAGTCACCCTCGGAAAGATCAATGGGGTACATGGAGTTAGCCTCCGAGCCCCCTGTAAAGGCGGCATCCTCATCCTGCGAGTCAGCTCTTGAATCAGAGCCACGGGATGAGGAAGGAGAGGAAACCCTGCGTCTCCTCTTAGGAGGACGGGGTCTGGGCCCTGATGATGAATCCTCTGTGAGCTCCGGTGGACGGAAGTCAGATGATAGAGATCCTAAGGGACCCTTAGCAGTAGAGGCACCCTGTGAAGGGGGCTGATGCATATTCAATAAAGTCCTGGACAGAAGTCCCATGGACTCAGCAAAAGACTGGGAGATAGACCTAGAAAAGGATTCTACCCAAGCCGGGGGTTCAGCCACAGGTGCAGGAGCAGCCTGAGAGACCACTGGGGGTGAGACTCCAGGCTGTGGCACCGCCAAGTTAGAGCAGACATCACAATGTGGATAGGTGCTCGGTTCAGGCAGCAAGAGCTTACATGCAGCGCATACAGTATAAAGCTTTGGAGCCTTGCTCCTCGTGTGAGACATGCTGCTGGAGTGGGGACAGCTTCTACAAGAGAATGAACCCCAGAGAGTATATACAGAGGTCCACAACCAGAGACCGGTTGTGGCTTACCAGACCGCTGGCAGCGGTGTTGTGTGCCCTCCAGATCCCGAAGTCCGGACCCCCAATGCACAGCACCTCAGCAGGGATGCAGAGTGCAGGCCAGCGCAGAGTGAACCCTGTCTGAGAAAATGGCCGCCAGAGCGAAGAGAGGGGGCGGGACTTGGGGCGTTCCTGTAGGAGAGCGGGATCTGGAGGGCCATAGAGACCTACAGGGGAGGAGACACGCACAGCAGTGGGGAGTGTCCCTCCCCTGTGCAGGACGGTCGCCGGGAGGAGCCGAGCCTGTCCCTCTGCATGAGTGACATGCGAGGGCAGTGAACAGAAACTAGGCCTCCGGCAAAGCCGGGGCCTAAATTTGAGCGGCGAGGCCGACGCGCAGGCACCATCGGCGCGGTTCTCGGGCGACAGCTAGAGAACCCGCCGGAAATGCCAAGATAAATACAGTAAGCACACTCTCCCCATACAATAAAGCACAGGGACCCCCAACATATGAACGTCTCAGGTACTTAGCTGCTGAAACGCAGGGCCAGGTCCCTGAGGATGAGTGCTCCGGTCCAGCAGGATCCTAAAGGGCTGCGGATGGAGACCGGTCTCCTGCCAGGCATGGAGACCGCGCTGGCTCCCACTTCAAGCCAGAGCCCAGGAGGCATGGTGAAGGAGCACGGCATGTAAGGCTCCAGCCTTGGAATCAGCCTTACAACACCACCGACACAGTGGGGTGAGAAGGGACATGCCGTGGGTCCAGACGTGGACCCGCACTTCTTCAATCTCATTCCAAAAAGGAAAAAATCATATGAGAATGCATGTGTGGATGTATGCCTCCTGAACACAAAGTGATAAACTGGCTGGCACTGGCTCACCAGGGGGTGTATAAGCTCAGAGGGAGGAGCTACACTTTTAAGTGTAGTACTTTGTGTGTCCTCCGGAGGCAGAAGCTAAACACCCAAGGTCTGGGTCAACCAAAGGAATGATAAAGAAATAACATGGGCTCCCCCCCATTTTTCATATCCAGCACAGAATCAGCAGCAGCTGCAGGCTGCAACCCTCAGCTCTCTGCTGTACCTTGGCTGGTTTATGAAAAATAGAGGGGATCTCACACTTTTTTTTTAATTATTTGATTTATTAAAAAAAAAAAATGACGTGGGATCCCCTCATTTTTCTAATACCAGCCAAGGTGCAGCAGACAACTGAGGGCTGATATTATTAGGGTGGGAAGGGCCATCATTTTTTGGCCCTTTCCAGCCTAACAATAGCAGCCCACAGCCGTCCCAGAATTGGCGCATCCATAAGATGTGCCAGTTCTGGTGCTGGATCCGGCTCTTCCTGTTGCCCTGGTGCGGTGGCAATCGGGGAAATAAGGAGTTAATGGCAGCAGCCCATAGCTGCCACTAAGCCCTAGGTTAGTGATGTCTGTCGCTCCACAGCTGGAGTCCTCCAGCTGTCACAGCAAACCACCCAAGAGACTGAAGTGAGCAGCGCGATCGGCGGTGCCGTCACTCAGGTGTTTGATGTCACAGCTAGAGTCCTTCACCACTGATAGAGCGACTCTCTTCAGTGCTGTACGATTTAGACACGCCCACCGGCGGATGTGATTGGTTGCAGGCAGACAGCTGTCACTCAGCATGGGGGCTCGTCTGACTGCAACCAATCCCAGACGGGGGAGCAGTGTGACAGCCGGTGATCGGTGAGTATGTAGTGCTTTGGGACAAAGAGAGAGAGCACAAGGGAAACAGAGACACCGACACTCACGGACACGAGTATGGGCACCACACTGACACTGACACTGCACAGACACACGGACACGACACACAAACACCGGAATGTCAAAATCACTCCAGCATTGATTTTGTCATTTTGGAACTAAGTTGGTGAGCTACGTTTTTGTTGAGAAAACTGCAGGTAAAACGCATGCAAAATGCATGCCAAAGAAGGGAATTTTGTTTACTTACCGTAAATTCCTTTTCTTCTAGCTCCTATTGGGAGACCCAGACAATTGGGTGTATAGCTTCTGCCTCCGGAGGCCACACAAAGTATTACACTTTAAAAAGTGTAACCCCTCCCCTCTGCCTATACACCCTCCCGTGCATCACGGGCTCCTCAGTTTTGGTGCAAAAGCAGGAAGGAGGAAACTTATAAATTGGTCTAAGGTAAATTCAATCCGAAGGATGTTCGGAGAACTGAAACCATGAACCAAAAGAACAATTCAACATGAACAACATGTGTACACAAAAGAACAACAGTCCGAAGGGAACAGGGGCGGGTGCTGGGTCTCCCAATAGGAGCTAGAAGAAAAGGAATTTACGGTAAGTAAACAAAATTCCCTTCTTCTTTGTCGCTCCATTGGGAGACCCAGACAATTGGGACGTCCAAAAGCAGTCCCTGGGTGGGTAAAAGAATACCTCGATAAAAAGAGCCGAAGACGACCCCCTCTTACAGGTGGGCAACCGCCGCCTGAAGGACTCGCCTACCTAGACTGGCGTCTGCCGAAGCATAGGTATGCACCTGATAGTGTTTCGTGAAAGTGTGCAGACTAGACCACGTAGCTGCCTGACACACCTGCTGAGCTGTAGCCCGGTGCCGCAATGCCCAGGACGCACCCACGGCTCTGGTAGAATGGGCTTTCAGCCCCAAAGGAAGCGGAAGCCCGGAAGAACGGTAGGCTTCAAGAATCGGTTCCTTGATCCACCGAGCCAAGGTTGACTTGGAAGCCTGCGAACCCTTACGCTGGCCAGCGACAAGGACAAAGAGCGCATCTGAACGGCGCAGGGGCGCCGTGCGAGACACGTAGAACCGGAGTACTCTCACCAGATCTAATGAGTGCAAATCCTTTTCACATTGGTGAACTGGATTAGGGCAAAATGAAGGTAAAGAGATATCCTGATTGAGATGAAAAGGGGATACCACCTTAGGGAGAAATTCCGGAACAGGACGCAGAACCACCTTATCCTGGTGAAAAACCAGGAAGGGGGCTTTGCATGACAGCGCTGCCAGCTCCGACACTCTACGGAGCGATGTAACTGCCACTAGAAATGCCACCTTCTGCGAAAGACGTGATAAAGAGACATCCCGCAGCGGCTCGAAAGGTGGTTTCTGAAGAGCCGTTAGCACCCTGTTAAGGTCCCAGGGTTCCAGCGGACGCTTGTAAGGTGGGACTATGTGGCAAACTCCCTGCAGGAACGTGCGGACCTGCGGAAGCCTGGCTAGACGCTTTTGAAAAAATACGGATAGCGCCGATACTTGTCCCTTGAGTGAGCCGAGAGACAAACCCTTGTCCATTCCGGATTGAAGGAATGAAAGAAAAGTGGGTAAGGCAAACGGCCAGGGAGTAAAACCTTTATCAGAGCACCAGGATAAGAAGATCCTCCAAGACCTGTGATAGATCTTGGCAGACGTTGGTTTCCTGGCCTGTCTCATGGTGGCAATGACATCTTGAGATAACCCTGAGGACGCTAGGAGCCAGGACTCAATGGCCACACAGTCAGGTTGAGGGCCACAGAATTCAGATGGAAAAACGGCCCTTGTGACAGCAAGTCTGGGCGGTCTGGAAGCGCCCACGGTTGACCCACCGTGAGATGCCACAGATCCGGGTACCACGACCGCCTCGGCCAGTCTGGAGCGACGAGAATGGCGCGACGGCAGTCGGACCTGATCTTGCGTAACACTCTGGGCAGCATCGCCAGAGGAGGAAACACATAAGGCAGTCGAAACTGCGACCAGTCCTGAACTAACGCGTCCGCCGCCAGAGCTCTGTGATCCTGAGACCGTGCCATGAATGCCGGGACTTTGTTGTTGTGCCGTGACGCCATGAGATCGACGTCCGGCGTTCCCCAGCGGCGACAGATCTCTCGAAACACTTCTGGGTGCAGAGACCATTCCCCCGCATCCATGCCCTGACGACTGAGAAAATCTGCTTCCCAGTTTTCTACGCCCGAGATGTGAACTGCGGAGATGGTGGAGGCTGTGGCTTCCACCCACTGCAGAATCCGCCAGACTTCCTGGAAGGCTTGACGACTGCGAGTGCCGCCTTGGTGGTTGATGTATGCGACGGCAGTGGCGTTGTCTGACTGGATACGGATCTGCCTGCCCTCCAGCCACCGATTAAAAGCCAATAGGGCTAGATACACTGCCCTTATCTCCAGAATATTGATCTGAAGGGATAACTCTATCGGAGTCCAGGTTCCCTGAGCCCTGTGGTGGAGAAAAACCGCCCCCCACCCTGACAGGCTCGCGTCCGTGGTGACCACAGCCCAGGTTGGGGGTAGGAAGGATTTTCCCCGCGACAGAGAGTTGGGAAGGAGCCACCACTGAAGTGACGTCTTGGTTGCAAGGGAAAGAGAGACATTCCTGTCGAGAGAAGTCGACCTCCTGTCCCATTTGCGGAGAATGTCCCACTGGAGTGGCCGCAGATGGAATTGCGCGAAGGGCACTGCCTCCATCGCTGCCACCATCTTCCCCAGGAAGTGCATGAGGCGCCTCAAGGGGTGTGACTGACCCCGAAGAAGAGATTGCACCCCCGCCTGCAGAGAGAGCTGTTTGTCCAGCGGTGGCATGACTACCGCTGACTGAGTATGAAACTCCATCCCGAGGTAAGTCAGTGATTGGGTCGGTGTCAACTTGGATTTTGGGAAGTTGATGATCCACCCGAACTGCTGCAGCGTCGCCAGAGCGACGGTAAGGCTGTTTTGACACGCCATCTGAGAAGGTGCCCTGACTAGAAGATCGTCTAAGTAGGGAATCACCGAGTGGCCCTGAGAGGGTGTTGGACCGCCACCACGGATGCCATGACCTTGGTGAACACCCGTGGGGCTGTCGCCAGGCCGAAAGGCAATGCCACGAACTGAAGGTGTTCGTCCCCGATGGCGAAACGCAAAAAGCGTTGATGTTCGGGTGCGATCGGCACATGGAGATAAGCATCCTTGATGTCGATCGATGCTAGGAAGTCTCCTTGTGACATCGATGCGATGACCGAGCGGAGAGATTCCATCCGAAACCGTCTGATGCTCACATGTCTGTTGAGTAGTTTGAGGTCCAGAACGGGACGGAATGAACCGTCCTTCTTTGGTACCACGAACAAGTTGGAGTAAAAGCCGCGACCGTGTTCCTGGGGGGGGAACAGGGATCACAACTCCTTCTGTCTTCAGAGCGTCCACCGCCTGGAAAAGTGCATCGGCCCGCGCGGGGGGCGGAGAGGTTCTGAAGAAACGAGTCGGGGGACGAGAGCCGAACTCTATTCTGTAACCATGAGACAGAATGTCTCTCACCCATCGGTCTTGAACATGTGGCCACCAGGCGTCGCAAAAGCGGGAGAGCCTGCCACCGACCGAGGATGTGGTTCGGAGATGCCGAGAGTCATGAAGAGGCCGCCTTGGAGGCATTGCCTCCGGCGGGTTTTTGGGGGCGTGACTTAGCCCGCCACGCCTTTCTCCGGCCTGTTGGACGAAGAGGATTGGGACTTGGCGGAGGGTCGAAAGGACCGAAACCTCGATTGTATTTTCCGTTGCGGAGGTCTCTTCGGTTTGGACTGGGGTAAGGAGGAGTCCTTTCCCTTGGATTCCTTAATAATCTCATCCAATCGTTCGCCAAACAATCGGTCGCCAGAAAACGGCAAACCGGTTAAGAACCTCTTGGAAGCCGAGTCTGCCTTCCATTCGCGCAGCCACATGGCCCTGCGTACTGCCACAGAATTAGCGGACGCCACCGCTGTACGGCTAGCAGAGTCTAGAACTGCGTTCATGGCGTAGGAAGAAAAAGCTGACGCCTGAGAAGTCAAAGACGCAACCTGCAGAGCAGAATTACGTGTGAGACACGTGTCAGACAAGCTGAGATAGCTTGGAGTGCCCACACGGCTGCAAAAGCCGGGGCAAAAGACGCGCCCGTGGCTTCATAGATGGATTTCACCAGGAGCTCTATCTGCCTGTCAGTGGCATCTTTTAGCGATGAGCCGTCTGCAACCGATACCACAGATCTAGCCGCCAATCTAGAGACTGGAGGATCCACCTTGGGACATTGAGCCCAACCCTTAACTACGTCAGAGGGGAAGGGGTAACGTGTGTCAGTAAGGCGCTTAGTAAAGCGCTTGTCCGGAACCGCTCTGGTCTTCTGGACAGCATCTCTGAAGTTAGAGTGATCGAAAAATGCACTCCGTGTACGCTTAGGGAACCGAAACTGGTGTTTCTCCTGCTGAGAAGTCGACTCCTCTACAGGTGGCGGCGGGGGAGATAGATCTAACACCTGGTTGATGGACGAGATAAGGTCATTTACTATGGCGTCCCCTTCAGGTGTATCAAGATTGAGAGCAACGTCAGGGTCAGAGCCCTGAGCTGCGACGTCCGCCTCGTCCTCCAGAGAGTCCTCAAGCTGGGAACCCGAGCAGCGTAAAGAAGTCGGGGAAGATTCCCAGCGAGCCCGCTTAGCTGGTCTAGGACTGTGGTCCGGGCAGGAGTCCTCCACGTGAGACCTAGGGCCCCCCCTGGGGGCGCGCTGCGGTGCGGACAAAGAGGGGCCTGGAGGCGACGATCCAACAGGGCCCGGGGCCTGTGTAAGGACCGGTCTGGACTGCAAAGCTTCTAGCAGCTTGGCAGACCATTTGTCCATAGACTGAGCCATGGATTGTGAAAGTGACTCAGAGAGTTTCTCAGCAAAAACGGCAAACTCTGTCCCGCCTGGACTGGGGGAGCAGGGGGGTCTACCTGAGCCGAGGGTCCTACTAGTGACCGAGGCTCCGGCTGAGCAAGTAAAACAGGGGTCGAGCATTGCTCACAGTGAGGGTAGGTGGAACCCGCAGGTAACATAGCCGCAAAAGAGGTACAGGTCGCAAAATAACCCTGTGCCTTGGCACCCTTGCTCCTTGTGGATGACATGCTGTTGTCTCCTAGGAGAGTGATCACTGAGGGTATATAGGAACAGGTATATAGCCCGACCGAACAGAAATATATATATATATATATATATATATATAGTATCTATTCCGGCACCCTAAGGGGACCAGCACCGGGTGACCGGTGTGGCTTACCGACCGCTAAAAAGCGGAGCGTGTGTCCTCCAGATTCCCTGGCTTAGGTCTCCCAGAGTTGCAGAGCTCTTTCCAGGTAATCCTCCACCGGCAGAATGCTAAAAAGATGGCTGCCGGAGCTCTCTGGGGAGGAGTGTAGCCGTGGGCGGCGCTAAAAAAGTGCGGGAATCTGGGGTCCCCACAGTGATCAGTGAGGGGGGAGGAAACATACAGGATGCTCCGGCCCTCACATCCGACGTCAGGTCGGCAGTCCCGCCCTTACCCCTGACAGACAGGCCCGGGGGCGGGAGTTTGGCTACTAGGCCGCAATGAAGCCGGGGACTAAATTTAAGACCGCGGCCGACAAGCAGGCGCGGTCGGCGCGGAAGTCCGCCGGTCTTCACAAATCAGCAGCTGCTGCAGCGTCCGGGATGAAGGCGCTCCATGCACAGTCCCCATGGGGACACAGAGTACCTTATAGATGCAGGGCCCGGTCCCTGAGGATGAATAGACTCCTGTCCGGCAGATTCCCACAGGGGCTGCGGAGGGAGCCCGGTCCCAGTGGATGGATGACCGGTCAGGATCCCACTTCTCCCAGAGCCGCTAAGGGATGGTGAAGGAAAACGGCATGAGGCTCCGGCCTTTGTACCCGCAATGGGTACTTCAACCTTAACAGCACCGCCGACGTAGTGGGGTGAGAAGGGAACATGCCGGGGGCCCCGTGGGGGCCCACTTTTCTTCCAACCGATATAACTAATCTGAGAATGCATGAGTGGATGTGTGCCTCCTTCCACACAAAGCATAAAACTGAGGAGCCCGTGATGCACGGGAGGGTGTATAGGCAGAGGGGAGGGGTTACACTTTTTAAAGTGTAATACTTTGTGTGGCCTCCGGAGGCAGAAGCTATACACCCAATTGTCTGGGTCTCCCAATGGAGCGACAAAGAAAGCACCAATTTGATAGCATGCATTTTTCCTTGCGTTTTTGATGCCCTCATTGATTTCAATGGGTGACAAAAACGCAAGAAAGAATGAACATGCTGCATCTTTTTTGTCACAAACTTTTGACAAAAAAACCGCTGACAAATAAACTGCAATGTGCGCACAGCAAATCTGACTTCTCATAGACTTTGCTGGGAAGTCAAATGTCAGAAAGTTTTGGACAACAAAACTGCACCAAAAAACGTGGCAAAAACGCGACAAAGAAGGGAATTTTGTTTACTTACCGTAAATTCCTTTTCTTCTAGCTCTAATTGGGAGACCCAGACAATTGGGTGTATAGGCTATGCCTCCGGAGGCCGCACAAAGTACTACACTTAAAAGTGTTAGGCCCCTCCCCTTCTGCCTATACACCCCCCGTGCTCCCACGGGCTGCTCAGTTTTGGTGCAAAAGCAAGAAGGAGGAAAAATAATTATAAACTGGTTTAAAGTAACTTCAATCCGAAGGAAACTCGGAGAACTGAAACCATTCAACATGAACAACATGTGTACACAAAAAAACAGGGGCGGGTGCTGGGTCTCCCAATTAGAGCTAGAAGAAAAGGAATTTACGGTAAGTAAACAAAATTCCCTTCTTCTTTTTCGCTCTATTGGGAGACCCAGACAATTGGGACGTCCAAAAGCAGTCCCTGGGTGGGTAAAATAATACCTCGTAAGAGAGCCGTAAAACGGCCCTTTCCTACAGGTGGGCAACCGCCGCCTGAAGGACTCGTCTACCTAGGCTGGCATCCGCCGCAGCATAGGTATGCACCTGATAGTGCTTCGTGAAAGTGTGCAGGCTCGACCAGGTAGCCACCTGACACACCTGTTGAGCCGCAGCCTGGTGCCTCAAAGCCCAGGACGCTCCCACGGCTCTGGTAGAATGGGCCTTCAGCCCTGAGGGAACCGGAAGCCCAGCCGAACGGTAAGCTTCGATAATTGGCTCCTTGATCCACCGAGCCAGGGTTGATTTGGAAGCCTGTGACCCTTTACGCTGGCCAGCGACAAGGACAAAGAGTGCATCCGAGCGGCGCAGGGGCGCCGTACGAGAAATGTAGAGTCTGAGTGCTCTCACCAGATCTAACAAGTGCAAATCCTTTTCACATTGGTGAACTGGATGAGGATAAAAAGAGGGTAAGGAAATATCCTGATTGAGATAAAAGGGGGATACCACCTTAGGGAGAAATTCCGGAACCGGACGTAGAACCACCTTGTCCTGGTGAAAAACCAGAAAAGGGGCTTTGCACGACAACGCTGCTAGCTCAGACACTCTCCGAAGAGAAGTGACTGCTACTAGAAAAACCACTTTCTGCGAAAGTCGTGAGAGGGAGATATCTCTCATTGGCTCGAATGGTGGTTTCTGAAGAACCATCAGCACCCTGTTTAGATCCCAGGGTTCTAACGGCCGCTTGTAAGGTGGAACGATGTGACAAACTCCCTGCAGGAACGTGCGTACCTGTGGAAGTCTAGCTAGGCGCTTCTGGAAAAACACAGAGAGCGCTGAAACTTGTCCCTTAAGGGAACCGAGCGACAAACCCTTTTCCAGTCCAGATTGAAGGAAGGACAGAAAAGTAGGTAATGCAAATGGCCAGGGAGAAAAACCCTGAGCAGAGCACCACGACAGGAAAATTTTCCACGTCCTGTGATAAATCTTGGCGGACGTTGGTTTCCTAGCCTGTCTCATAGTGGCAATGACTTCTTGAGATAACCCTGAAGACGCTAGGATCCAGGACTCAATGGCCACACAGTCAGGTTGAGGGCCGCAGAATTCAGATGGAAAAACGGCCCTTGAGACAGCAAGTCTGGTCGGTCTGGTAGTGCCCACGGTTGGCCGACCGTGAGATGCCACAGATCCGGGTACCACGACCTCCTCGGCCAGTCTGGAGCGACGAGGATGGCGCGGCGGCAGTCGGCCCTGATCTTGCGTAACACTCTGGGCAACAGTGCCAGCGGAGGAAACACATAAGGGAGCTGAAACTGCGACCAATCCTGAACTAAGGCGTCTGCCGCCAGAGCTCTGGGATCTTGAGACCGTGCCATGAACGTTGGTACCTTGTTGTTGTGCCGGGACGCCATGAGGTCGACGTCCGGCACCCCCCAGCGGCAACAGATCTCCTGAAACACGTCCGGGTGAAGGGACCATTCCCCTGCGTCCATGCCCTGGCGACTGAGATAATCTGCTTCCCAGTTTTCCACGCCTGGGATGTGAACTGCGGATATGGTGGAGGCCGTGGCTTCCACCCACATCAAAATCCGCCGGACTTCCTGGAAGGCTTGTCGACTGAGTGTGCCGCCTTGGTGGTTGATGTATGCCACCGCTGTGGAATTGTCCGACTGAATTCGGATCTGCTTGCCTTCCAGCCACTGCTGGAACGCTTTCAGGGCAAGATACACTGCCCGAATTTCCAGAACATTGATCTGAAGCGAGGACTCTTGCCGGGACCACGTACCCTGAGTCCTGTGGTGGAGAAAAACCGCTCCCCACCCTGACAGACTTGCGTCCGTCGTGACTACTTCCCAGGATGGGGGTAGGAAGGATTTCCCCTTTGATAATGAAGTGGGAAGAAGCCACCACCGAAGGGAAGCTTTGGTCGCCTGAGAGAGGGAGACGGTCCTGTCGAGGGACGTCGGTTTCCTGTCCCATTTGCGTAGGATGTCCCATTGAAGAGGACGCAGGTGAAACTGCGCGAAAGGGACTGCTTCCATTGCTGCCACCATCTTCCCCAGGAAGTGCATGAGGCGCCTCAAGGGGTGTGACTGGCCTTGAAGGAGAGATTGTACCCCTGTCTGTAGTGACCGCTGCTTGATCTGCGGAAGCTTCACTATCGCTGAGAGGGTATGAAACTCCATGCCAAGGTATGTGAGCGATTGGGCCGGTGTCAGATTTGACTTTGGAAAATTGATGATCCACCCGAAACTCTGGAGAGTCTCCAGGGTAGCGTCGAGGCTGTGTTGGCATGCCTCTTGAGAGGGTGCCTTGATCAACAGATCGTCCAAGTACGGGATCACCGAGTGACCCTGAGAATGGAGGACCGCTACTACAGTAGCCATAACCTTGGTGAAAACCCGTGGGGCTGTTGCCAGGCCGAATGGCAGTGCCACGAACTGCAGGTGTTCGTTTCCTATGGCGAAGCGCAAGAAGCGCTGGTGCTCTGGGGCAATCGGAACGTGGAGATAAGCATCTTTGATATCGATCGATGCAAGGAAATCTCCTTGGGACATTGAGGCGATGACGGAGCGAAGGGATTCCATCCGGAACCGTCTGGTCTTTACGTGTTTGTTGAGAAGTTTCGGGTCTAGGACAGGACGGAAAGACCCGTCCTTCTTTGGGACCACAAACAAGTTGGAGTAAAAACCGTGGCCCTGTTGATGAAGAGGAACAGGGACCACCACTCCTTCTGCCTTCAGAGTGCCCAGCGCCTGCAGAAGAGCCTCGGCTCTCTCGGGAGGCGGAGAAGACCTGAAGAATCGAGTCGGGGGACGAGAGATGAACTCTATCTTGTAACCGTGAGACAGAATGTCTCTCACCCAGCGGTCTTTTATTTGTGGCAGCCAGGCGTCGCAAAAGCGGGAGAGCCTGCCACCGACCGAGGATGCTACTAGAGGAGGTCGAAAGTCATGAGGAAGCCGCCTTGTTAGCGGTGCCTCCAATGTTCTTTTTAGGACGTGACTTAGACCGCCATGCATCAGAGTTCCTTTGTTCTTTCTGAGACCTTTTGGACGAGGAGAATTGGGACCTGCCCGCGCCCCGAAAGGACCGAAACCTCGCCTGCCCTCTCCTCTGTTGGGGAATGTTCTGTTTGGGCTGGGGTAAGGATGTATCCTTTCCCTTGGATTGTTTGATGATTTCATCCAGACGCTCGCCAAACAGCCTGTCGCCAGAAATTGGCAAACTGGTTAAGCGCTTTTTGGAAGCAGAATCTGCCTTCCATTCCCGTAGCCACAAGGCCCTGCGGAGTACCACCGAATTGGCGGTCGCCACCGCCGTACGGCTCACAGAGTCCAGGACAGCATTAATAGCGTAAGACGCAATTGCCGAGGTCTGGGTGGTAATGGATGCCACTTGTGGCGCGGCCGTGCAAGTGGCTGCTTCAATTTGCGCTTGACCTGCTGAGATAGCTTGCAGCGCCCATACGGCTGCGAATGCTGGGGCAAAAGAAGCTCCGATAGCTTCATAGATGGATTTCAACCAGAGCTCCATCTGCCTGTCAGTGGCATCTTTGAGCGAGGCCCCATCTTCCACTGCAAGTATGGATCTAGCCGCCAGTCTGGAGATTGGAGGATCCACTTTGGGACATTGAGTCCAACCTTTAACCACGTCCGGGGGGAAAGGATAACGTGTATCCTTAAGGCGCTTAGAAAAACGCTTATCTGGACAAGCATGGTGATTCTGGATTGCCTCTCTGAAATCAGAGTGGTCTAGAAACATACTCTGTGTCCGCTTGGGAAACCTGAAACGAAATTTCTCCTGCTGAGAAGCTGACTCCTCCGCCGGAGGGGCTGAGGGAGAAATATCCAGCAACTGATGGATGGACGCAATAAGATCGTTTACTATGGCGTCCCCGTCTGGAGTATTAAGATTGAGAGCGCTCTCAGGATCAGAATCCTGATCAGCTGTCTCCGCATCATCAACCAAAGATTCCCCCCGCTGAGACCCTAAACAATATGATGTCGAGGGAAATTCTAAGCGAGCCCGCTTAGTCAATCTGGGGCTGGGGTCTAAGTCAGAACCCTCAGACTGGGATGTAGGAGATACCCCGGGAGGACATCGTTGGTCCAACTGAGGGGGGCCCGGGAACAACGATTCAACAGGGTCCCGTTGCTGAGATACCGGCCTGGACTGCAAGGCTTCTAGTATCTTAGCCATAGTCTCAGAGAGTTTAGCAAACTCAGTCCCCGTCACCTGGACAGTGTCAACAGGTGTCTCCCCCTGGGCCCCTCTTAGCATAGGCTCCGGCTGAAGAAGTGGCACAGGGGTCGAACACTGCACACAATGAGGGTCAGTGGAACCTGCCGGTAGTGGGGTCTTACAAGCGGCGCAGGCAGCATAATAAGCCTGTGTTTTTGCACCCCTGCCTTTTGTGGGCGCCATGCTATAGTTTTCCTTGAGTTACACAAAAGGGTATATAGCCAGAATGCACTGTGCTCATACAGTGTAAAGTATATATGATACACAAATAATGTACCAATACACTACAGCACCATGGGGCTAGCACCAACAGGTGCTGCTTACCAGCCGCCTAAAGCGGTTGTGAGGCCACCAGAGACCGTGTCTGGGTCTCCCAGGACTTGTCCCTCTTCTGCAGCGTCGGTGGAGCTGACAGGAATGGCTGCGGCGTCCTGACGAGATGAGGGAGCTGTGGGCGTGGCCGAGAAGGAGCGCGAACTGGTGCTCACACCGTGCACAGTGAGGGGGGTGGAGTATGTAAATCATACTCCAGCCCTCAGAGCTGCTCGCTCCGTGCAGCGTCCCGCCCTTCCCCCTGCCTGTCAGGGCTGAGGGCGGGAGAAAAGTAAACTAGGCCGCAAGGAAGCCGGGGACTCCAGTAATAAACGCGGCCGCCGTAAAAGCGCGGCCGGCGTGAAAGTCCCCGGCGAACTACAAGTCCCAGCCGCGCCGCAGTGTCCCATGGCAGCGGCGGTTAGTGCGGTAGCCCTTACATATAAACACACTCAGCGACGCTGAGTGTGTAATGGCACATATAGACCCGGTCAGCGCCGCGGTCCCCGGTGCACTAGCACACCCAGCAAAGCTGAGGTGATGCCGTGCGCGGTCCCCACAGGGATACAGAGTACCTCCAAGATGCAGGGCCATGTCCCTGAACGATACTCGGCTCCTATCCATCAGGCTCCACAGGAGTTGTGGATGGAGCACGGTCTCAGTGCCTGGAGACCGGTAAGATCCCACTTCACCCAGAGCCCAGAGGGGGATGGGGAAGGAAAGCAGCATGTGGGCTCCAGCCTCCGTACCCGCAATGGATACCTCAACCTTAACAACACCGCCGACAAGAGTGGGGTGAGAAGGGAGCATGCTGGGGGCCCTATATGGGCCCACTTTTCTTCCATCCGACATAGTCAGCAGCTGCTGCTGACCAATCTGTGGAGCTGTGCTGTGCGTGTCTGACCTCCTTCGCACAAAGCAAAAACTGAGCAGCCCGTGGGAGCACGGGGGGTGTATAGGCAGAAGGGGAGGGGCCTAACACTTTTAAGTGTAGTACTTTGTGCGGCCTCCGGAGGCATAGCCTATACACCCAATTGTCTGGGTCTCCCAATAGAGCGAAAAAGAAAAACGCAGCGTGCGCATGTAGCCTAAAGCTTGCAATGCGGTTATTTTTCTGCGCCATGTGGGTGGTGGGCAGTCAGTATGTGATATTATATTTGGGGTTTTTGTTTTTGTCTTAGTCTAGTCCTGACAAAGGTCAACTAGTCAGTAATGGAAGTGCATGTTAAGCCTGGCGCTGTTGATTGGCAAGTATTAAAAGTATTGAATTTGTGCCACTAATGAGATTTATCATCCATTCACAGGATAGAAAATAAATGTAATTCATGGTGCAGCAGTGTAATAAGGGCACAGTGATGTATACCTATGTAATACATATTTTACTCCTGCCTAGATAAAAATACTACTCAAAATAACTAAAACAGCTATTCTTACTTCTACTGAAAAACATCTAAGACAACCTCCATCCTCACCTCTTGTAGTGCTCGAGATACAGCAGCAAATCCTCCATCAAAACGTGCGGCTAAGTACACCAAACCAAACTGCTCTGTGTAGCTGTGACAAAGAAGACATTGTAAAAATATTTATCACACAGAAACTGAAAAAAGTCAAGCTATAACAACTCTTAATAATACTATCATAACTAGTGTAATTAAAGAGGACCTTTCACTTACTTATTCATGTTGAACTGGGCACCTTTTTTAAAAAAAAAATAAATAAATAAAAAAATTTGTGTGTGTGTGTATATATATATATATATATATATATATAGCTCTGACAAAAATTAAGAGACCGCTGCAAAATGTTGCCAGTTTTTCAGATTTTTCTCTTTATGGGTATATTTTGGAGTAAAATGTAAGTTGTTTTTTTATTCTACAGGTAAAATATATATCTTTGTACGGTGTTAGCCAGTAGAGATAAAAAAAATTCTTTAAAAGAACGGAGACTCCTCAGTGGTTTATACCTTTTAATGGCTAACTGAAAAGATGGTAATAATAGCAAGCTTCGGAAACTACTCAGGTCTCTTCATCAGGTATGGTATAACACAAAATCTGAAGAATATAAATATGTGACTCTTCAGATTTTGTGTTATTCTGAGCCTGATGAAGAGACGTGAGTAGTCCTGAAAGCTTGCTATTATTACCATCTTTTCAGTTAGCCATTAAAAGGTATCAACCACTGAGGACTCCTGACAACATGTCTCCGAATGTCCTCTACTTCATCCACTCCTGGTGCACAATTGTAAGCAGTTCTTCTTTGTTTGATGGTTTGTGACTATCCATCTCCCTCTTGATTACATTCCAGAGGTTTTCAATGGGCTCAGGTCTGCAGATTGGGCTGGCCATGACAGGGTTTTGATGTGGTGGTCCTTCATCCATACATTAATTGACCTAGCTGTGTGGCATGGCGCATTGTCCTGCTGGAAAAAAACAGTCCTCAGAGTTGGGGAACATTGCCTGAGCAGAAGGAAGCAACTGTTTTTCCAGAATAACCTTTTATGCGGCTTCATTCATACGTCCTTTGAAAAGTTTAATCTGCCCAATTCCAGCCTTGCTGAAGCATCCCCAGATCATCACCAATCCTCCACGAAATTTCACAGTGGGTGCAAGACACTGTGGCTTGTACGTCTCTCCAGGTCTCTGTCTAACCATTAGACAACCAGGTGTTGGGCAAAGCTGAAAATTAGACTCATCAGAGAAGATTACCTTACTCCAGTCCTCTATGGTCTAATCCTTATGGTCTTTGGCAAACTTCAGCCTGGCTCTCCTTTGCTTCTCAGGCTTTTTTCTAGCTTTACATGACTTGAGCCCTGACTCTAGGAGCCTGTTACGAACTGTTCTTGCCATGCACTTCACTCCAGCTGCTTCCTTTTGGAGGTCACTCGAGGTCATCCTGCGGTTGCTGAGTGACAGCCGAATAAGATGACAGTCATCCCGGTCAGTGGAGAGTCACTCTTGCCCTCTGTCGGTTTGTACTCTGGTTGGAATTCAACTGACGCTGGAATGGAATGGCTGCCAGACATGTAGAGAAGCTGATTTTCATAAAAATGTGCATTGGTCTCTTAATTTTTGCCAGAGCTGTGCATATATATATATATATATATATATATATATATATATATATATATATATATATATATGTCTCTGTTACATAGGTTTTAGCAATCAGACTGTTTGGCACCTGATAATTCAAGGGGGGTTTTTACATCCAAGTGGGTATTAGATAATTTTCACTGGAGGTGTATACTTCTTCTTCCTGAATGAGTTTGTCCAATCATAAGCTGGCAGCAACACTCAAAGAAACGAAATTTAGAAATCCCTCCAATCTTGAGAACAGAGAGGAGTTTTCATAAGTGGTGATTTACAAAGTTGCTTATTTTTGCATTGACTTGCCATTTGTACCTTTTATGATCTTTAGACAATCCCTTTAACAATGAACCATTGCACAAACTCTCATTTCCAAAAAATCAAAGCAATAATTATCAAGTAGAAATGCCCATAAAGGCTAGTGGGTGATTAACAAAAAAAACTGTCCACAAATCTCCTTACTTTAAAGGCTGCCAGTGATAACTCTTCTTCCGTAAAGAACTCAAGACATCATTTTTCAACTTTTCTTCTTTTTGATAAATATTTAGATCTGAAAGAAACAAAAATAAATCATAAACAAACATAGGATATGTGAAAGAAGGGAATTTTGTTTACTTACCGTAAATTCCTTTTCTTCTAGCTCTAATTGGGAGACCCAGACAATTGGGTGTATAGGCTATGCCTCCGGAGGCCGCACAAAGTACTACACTTAAAAGTGTTAGGCCCCTCCCCTTCTGCCTATACACCCCCCGTGCTCCCACGGGCTGCTCAGTTTTGGTGCAAAAGCAAGAAGGAGGAAAAATAATTATAAACTGGTTTAAAGTAACTTCAATCCGAAGGAAACTCGGAGAACTGAAACCATTCAACATGAACAACATGTGTACACAAAAAAACAGGGGCGGGTGCTGGGTCTCCCAATTAGAGCTAGAAGAAAAGGAATTTACGGTAAGTAAACAAAATTCCCTTCTTCTTTTTCGCTCTATTGGGAGACCCAGACAATTGGGACGTCCAAAAGCAGTCCCTGGGTGGGTAAAATAATACCTCGTAAGAGAGCCGTAAAACGGCCCTTTCCTACAGGTGGGCAACCGCCGCCTGAAGGACTCGTCTACCTAGGCTGGCATCCGCCGCAGCATAGGTATGCACCTGATAGTGCTTCGTGAAAGTGTGCAGGCTCGACCAGGTAGCCGCCTGACACACCTGTTGAGCCGCAGCCTGGTGCCTCAAAGCCCAGGACGCTCCCACGGCTCTGGTAGAATGGGCCTTCAGCCCTGAGGGAACCGGAAGCCCAGCCGAACGGTAAGCTTCGATAATTGGCTCCTTGATCCACCGAGCCAGGGTTGATTTGAAAGCCTGTGACCCTTTACGCTGGCCAGCGACAAGGACAAAGAGTGCATCCGAGCGGCGCAGGGGCGCCATACGAGAAATGTAGAGTCTGAGTGCTCTCACCAGATCTAACAAGTGCAAATCCTTTTCACATTGGTGAACTGGATGAGGATAAAAAGAGGGTAAGGAAATATCCTGATTGAGATGAAAGGGGGATACCACCTTAGGGAGAAATTCCGGAACCGGACGTAGAACCACCTTGTCCTGGTGAAAAACCAGAAGAAGGGAATTTTGTTACTTACCGTAAATTCCTTTTCTTCTAGCTCCTATTGGGAGACCCAGACGATTGGGTGTATAGCTACTGCCTCCGGAGGCCACACAAAGCATTACACTAAAAAGTGTAAGGCCCCTCCCCTTCTGGCTATACACCCCCAGTGGGATCACTGGCTCACCAGTTTTAGTGCAAAAGCAAGAAGGAGGAAAGCCAATAACTGGTTTAAACAAATTCACTCCGAAGTAACGTCGGAGAACTGAAAACCATTCAACATGAACAACATGTGTACCCGAAAAACAACCAAAAATCCCGAAGGACAACAGGGCGGGTGCTGGGTCTCCCAATAGGAGCTAGAAGAAAAGGAATTTACGGTAAGTAACAAAATTCCCTTCTTCTTCGGCGCTCCATTGGGAGACCCAGACGATTGGGACGTCCAAAAGCTGTCCCTGGGTGGGTAAAATAATACCTCGTAAGAGAGCCGTAAAACGGCCCTTTCCTACAGGTGGGCAACCGCCGCCTGAAGGACTCGTCTACCTAGGCTGGCATCCGCCGCAGCATAGGTATGCACCTGATAGTGCTTCGTGAAAGTGTGCAGGCTCGACCAGGTAGCCGCCTGACACACCTGTTGAGCCGCAGCCTGGTGCCTCAAAGCCCAGGACGCTCCCACGGCTCTGGTAGAATGGGCCTTCAGCCCTGAGGGAACCGGAAGCCCAGCCGAACGGTAAGCTTCGATAATTGGCTCCTTGATCCACCGAGCCAGGGTTGATTTGAAAGCCTGTGACCCTTTACGCTGGCCAGCGACAAGGACAAAGAGTGCATCCGAGCGGCGCAGGGGCGCCATACGAGAAATGTAGAGTCTGAGTGCTCTCACCAGATCTAACAAGTGCAAATCCTTTTCACATTGGTGAACTGGATGAGGATAAAAAGAGGGTAAGGAAATATCCTGATTGAGATGAAAGGGGGATACCACCTTAGGGAGAAATTCCGGAACCGGACGTAGAACCACCTTGTCCTGGTGAAAAACCAGAAGAAGGGAATTTTGTTACTTACCGTAAATTCCTTTTCTTCTAGCTCCTATTGGGAGACCCAGACGATTGGGTGTATAGCTACTGCCTCCGGAGGCCACACAAAGCATTACACTAAAAAGTGTAAGGCCCCTCCCCTTCTGGCTATACACCCCCAGTGGGATCACTGGCTCACCAGTTTTAGTGCAAAAGCAAGAAGGAGGAAAGCCAATAACTGGTTTAAACAAATTCACTCCGAAGTAACGTCGGAGAACTGAAAACCATTCAACATGAACAACATGTGTACCCGAAAAACAACCAAAAATCCCGAAGGACAACAGGGCGGGTGCTGGGTCTCCCAATAGGAGCTAGAAGAAAAGGAATTTACGGTAAGTAACAAAATTCCCTTCTTCTTCGGCGCTCCATTGGGAGACCCAGACGATTGGGACGTCCAAAAGCTGTCCCTGGGTGGGTAAAGAATACCTCAAGTTAGAGCTGCGAAGACAGCCCTCCCCTACGGGGAGGCAACTGCCGCCTGCAGGACTCTTCTACCTAGGCTGGCGTCCGCCGAAGCATAGGTATGCACCTGATAATGTTTGGTGAAAGTGTGCAGACTCGACCAGGTAGCTGCCTGGCACACCTGTTGAGCCGTAGCCTGGTGACGCAATGCCCAGGACGCACCCACGGCTCTGGTAGAATGGGCCTTCAGCCCTGATGGAACCGGAAGCCCAGCAGAACGGTAGGCTTCAAGAATTGGTTCTTTGATCCATCGAGCCAGGGTGGCCTTAGAAGCCTGCGACCCCTTGCGCTTACCAGCGACAAGGACAAAGAGTGCATCCGAACGGCGCAGGGGCGCCGTGCGGGAAATGTAGATTCTGAGTGCTCTCACCAGATCTAACAAATGTAAATCCTTCTCATACCGATGAACTGCATGAGGACAAAAAGAAGGCAAAGAGATATCCTGATTAAGATGAAAAGAGGATACCACCTTCGGGAGAAACTCCTGAATGGGGCGCAGCACTACTTTGTCCTGGTGGAAGACCAGGAAGGGAGCCTTGGATGACAGCGCTGCTAGCTCAGACACTCTCCGAAGAGATGTGATCGCTACCAGGAAAGCCACTTTCTGTGATAGTCTAGAAAGTGAAACCTCCCTCAGAGGCTCGAAGGGCGGCTTCTGGAGGGCAACTAGCACCTTGTTCAGATCCCATGGATCTAACGGTCGCTTGTACGGGGGTACGATATGACAAACCCCCTGCAGGAACGTGCGCACCTTAGAAAGACGTGCTAGACGCTTCTGAAAAAAGACGGATAGCGCCGAGACTTGCCCTTTAAGGGAGCCGAGCGACAGACCTTTTTCTAACCCAGATTGCAGGAAAGACAGAAAGGTAGGCAATGCAAATGGCCAGGGAGACACTCCCTGAGCAGAGCACCAGGATAAGAATATCCTCCACGTTCTGTGGTAGATCTTAGCGGACGTGGGCTTCCTAGCCTGTCTCATGGTGGCAACGACCCCTTGGGACAATCCTGAAGACGCTAGGATCCAGGACTCAATGGCCACACAGTCAGGTTCAGGGCCGCAGAATTCCGATGGAAAAACGGCCCTTGGGACAGTAAGTCTGGTCGGTCTGGTAGTGCCCACGGTTGGCCGACCGTGAGATGCCACAGATCCGGATACCACGCCCTCCTTGGCCAGTCTGGGGCGACGAGTATGACGCGGCTGCAGTCGGATCTGATCTTGCGTAGCACTCTGGGCAAGAGTGCCAGAGGTGGAAACACATAAGGGAGCCGGAACTGCGACCAATCTTGCACTAAGGCGTCTGCCGCCAGAGCTCTGTGATCGCGAGACCGTGCCATGAAGGTTGGGACCTTGTTGTTGTGCCGGGACGCCATCAGGTCGACGTCCGGCCTTCCCCAGCGGCGACAGATTTCCTGAAACACGTCCGGGTGAAGGGACCATTCCCCTGCGTCCATGCCCTGGCGACTGAGGAAGTCTGCTTCCCAGTTTTCTACGCCGGGGATGTGAACCGCGGATATGGTGGAGGCCGTGGCTTCCACCCACATCAGAATCCGCCGGACTTTCTGGAAGGCTTGCCGACTGCGTGTCCCCCCTTGGTGGTTGATGTATGCCACCGCTGTGGAGTTGTCCGACTGAATTCGGATCTGCCTTCCTTCCAGCCACTGCTGGAAGGCTAGTAGGGCAAGATACACTGCTCTGATCTCCAGAACATTGATCTGAAGGGTGGACTCCTGGTGAGTCCACGTACCCTGAGCCCTGTGGTGGAGAAAAACTGCTCCCCACCCTGACAGACTCGCGTCCGTCGTGACCACCGCCCAGGACGGTGGTAGGAAGGATCTTCCCTGTGATAATGAGGTGGGAAGAAGCCACCACTGCAGAGAGTCTTTGGCTGTCTGGGAAAGGGAGACTTTCCTGTCCAGGGATGTAGACTTCCCGTCCCATTGGCGGAGAATGTCCCATTGAAGTGGGCGCAGATGAAACTGCGCAAATGGAACCGCCTCCATTGCCGCCACCATCTTCCCGAGGAAGTGCATGAGGCGTCTTAAGGAGTGCGACTGACTTTGAAGGAGAGCCTGCACCCCAGTCTGTAGTGACCGCTGCTTGTCCAGCGGAAGCTTCACTATCGCTGAGAGAGTATGAAACTCCATGCCAAGATACGTCAGGGATTGGGTCGGTGACAGATTTGACTTTGAGAAGTTGATGATCCACCCGAACGTCTGGAGAGTCTCCAGTGCAACATTCAGGCTGAGTTGGCATGCCTCTTGAGAGGGTGCCTTGACAAGTAGATCGTCCAAGTAAGGGATCACAGAGTGTCCCTGAGAGTGCAAGACTGCTACCACTGCCGCCATGACCTTGGTGAACACCCGTGGGGCTGTCGCTAAACCAAATGGCAGCGCTACGAACTGGAGATGGTCGTCTCCTATCACGAAGCGTAGAAAGCGTTGGTGCTCTGTAGAAATCGGCACGTGGAGATAAGCATCTTTGATGTCTATTGATGCTAGGAAATCTCCTTGAGACATTGAGGCAATGACTGAGCGGAGGGATTCCATCCGGAACCGCCTGGCGTTCACATGCTTGTTGAGCAGTTTCAGGTCCAGAACAGGACGGAATGAGCCGTCCTTTTTTGGCACCACAAAGAGATTGGAGTAAAAACCTTGTCCTTGTTCCCGAAGAGGAACAGGGACCACCACTCCTTCTGCTCTTAGAGAATTCACCGCCTGCAGAAGGGCATCTGCTCGGTCGGGATGTGGGGAAGTTCTGAAGAACCGAGGCGGAGGACGAGAACTGAACTCTATCCTGTACCCGTGAGACAAAATGTCTGTTACCCACCGGTCTTTGACCTGCAGCAGAAAGGTCGCAAAAGCGGGAGAGCCTGCCACCGACCGAGGATGCGGAGGGAGGCGGCCGAAAGTCATGAGGCAGCCGTCTTGGAAGCGGAACCTCCGGTTGCTTTCTTGGGGCGTGAGTGGGCCCGCCAGGAATCAGAGCTCCTTTGCTCTTTCTGAGTCCCTTTGGACGAGGAGAATTGGGGCTTGCCCGAGCCTCGAAAGGACCGAAACTTTGACTGCCACTTCCTCTGTTGAGGTTTGCTTGATCTGGGCTGGGGTAAGGAAGAGTCCTTACCCTTGGACTGTTTAATGATTTCCGCCAATTGCTCACCAAACAGTCTGTCTCCAGATAATGGCAAGCTGGTTAAACATTTTTTAGAAGCAGAATCTGCTTTCCATTCTTTTAACCACAAGGCTCTGCGCAAAACTACAGAGTTGGCGGATGCCATTGCGGTACGGCTCGTAGAGTCCAGTACCGCATTAATAGCGTAGGTCGCAAACGCAGTCATTTGCGTAGTTAAGGACGCCACTTGCGGCACTGCTGGACGTATGAAAGAGTCCACCTGTGCCAGACCGGCTGAAATAGCTTGGAGCGCCCACACGGCCGCGAATGCTGGAGCAAACGACGCGCCAATAGCTTCATAGACAGATTTTAACCAGAGGTCCATCTGTCTGTCATTGGCATCTTTAAGTGAAGCCCCATCCTCCACTGCAACTATGGATCTAGCTGCCAGCCTGGATATTGGAGGGTCCACTTTTGGACACTGGGTCCAGCGTTTGACCACGTCAGGGGGAAAGGGATAACGTGTATCCTTAAGACGTTTGGAAAAACGCTTGTCCGGATAAGCATTGTGTTTCTGGATTGACGCTCTGAAGTCAGAGTGGTCCAGAAAAGTACTCAATTTACGCTTGGGATACAGGAAATGGAATTTCTCCTGCTGAGCAGCTGCCTCCTCTGCTGAAGGGGCTGGGGGAGAAATATCCAACAGCCTATTGATGGCCGCAATAAGGTCATTTACCATGGCGTCACCATCTGGCGTATCCAAATTGAGTGCGGTGTCAGGGCTAGACTCCTGATCACCCACCTCTGTCTCACCATATAGAGACCCTTCTCGCTGAGACCCTGACCCGCGTGAAGACGTGGAGGGTCTCTCCCAGCGAGCTCGCTTAGGCGGGCTGGGACTGTCATCAGAGTCAGAGCCCTCAGCCTGTGATGTCGGTAACCCCCTTGAAGTACGGATTAGTTCCAACTGAGGGGGACCGGGGAACATAGGCACAGCGGTGTCCATGGTCTGAGCAACTGGCCTGGACTGCAAGGTCTCCAGGATTTTTGTCATAGTCACAGACATTTTATCAGCAAAGCCTGCAAATTCTGTCCCCGTCACCGGGGCAGGGTTCACAGGCGTCTCTGCCTGGGCTACCACCACCATAGACTCTGGCTGACGAAGTGCCACTGGGACTGAACATTGCACACAATGAGAGTCGTTGGAGCCTGCTGGTAGATTAGCCCCACATGCTGTACAAACAGTGTATACAGCCCGTGCCTTGGCACCCTTGCGTTTTGTGGATGACATGTTGTCTCCCCAGAGCAATATAGGGTATACAGCCAAGAAGCGACCTTACAGTGCAGTATATATATATCTGGTACAGGAAAAAGTACACCAATACACACTGTGGCACTAAGTGGGGCCAGCACTAAAGTGCAGCTTACCGCCCGCTAAACGCGGGTGTGTGGTCGCCAGAAATCCCTAGTCTGGGTCTCCCAGAGCCTGTGTCCGTCCTCCAGCCAGAACTGCATGCAGGAATGGCTGCCGGCGTCCTGTGGAGGGGGGGGCGGGCCCTGGGCGTGCCAGACTAAAAGCGGGAAACCTGCGTCCCACTGTGCCTAGTGAGAGGGCTGGAGCATGTAAATAAGGCTCCAGCCCTCGGCGCTGAGTAAACGTACAGCGTCTCTCCCCTTCCCTGATTGACAGGGAGGGGGCGGGAACGAAGCGGAGCTAGGCCGCAAAAGCCGGGGACTAAATTTATAAGCGCCGCCGCCGTAAAAGCGCGGTCGGCGCTAAGTCCCCGGCGCACTACAAGTGCCAGCCGCGCCGCCGCTCCGAGAGTGGCCGGCGCGGTAGTTCCCAGCATATGACGTCACCCAGCTAAGCTGCTGTGACTCCAAACCCCAGCGTACAGCGCTACTGTCCCCGGCGCACTAACACACCCAGCAAGTCTGGCGTGTGCGTGCCTGCCTGTACGGGGACACAGAGTACCTGAAAGTTGCAGGGCCTTGTCCCTGAACGGTACACAGCTCCGTATCCAGCAGGTTCACTGGGTCTGTGGATGGAGCCCGGCCTCAGGGCTTGTGGGCCGGTAAGATCCCACTTCCTCAGAGCCCCTCAGGGGGATGGGGAAGGAAAGCAGCATGTGGGCTCCAGCCTCCGTACCCGCAATGGGTACCTCAACCTTACAAACCACAAGTGGGGAGAGAAGGGAGCATGCTGGGAGCCCTATATGGGCCCTCTTTTCTTCCATCCGACATAGTCAGCAGCTACTGCTGACTAAACAGTGGAGCTATGCGTGGATGTCTGACCTCCTTCGCACAAAGCAGAAAACTGGTGAGCCAGTGATCCCACTGGGGGTGTATAGCCAGAAGGGGAGGGGCCTTACACTTTTTAGTGTAATGCTTTGTGTGGCCTCCGGAGGCAGTAGCTATACACCCAATCGTCTGGGTCTCCCAATGGAGCGCCGAAGAAAAGGGGCTTTGCACGACAACGCTGCTAGCTCAGACACTCTCCGAAGAGAAGTGACTGCTACTAGAAAAACCACTTTCTGCGAAAGTCGTGAGAGGGAGATATCTCTCATTGGCTCGAATGGTGGTTTCTGAAGAACCATCAGCACCCTGTTTAGATCCCAGGGTTCTAACGGCCGCTTGTAAGGTGGAACGATGTGACAAACTCCCTGCAGGAACGTGCGTACCTGTGGAAGTCTAGCTAGGCGCTTCTGGAAAAACACAGAGAGCGCTGAAACTTGTCCCTTAAGGGAACCGAGCGACAAACCCTTTTCCAGTCCAGATTGAAGGAAGGACAGAAAAGTAGGTAATGCAAATGGCCAGGGAGAAAAACCCTGAGCAGAGCACCACGACAGGAAAATTTTCCACGTCCTGTGATAAATCTTGGCGGACGTTGGTTTCCTAGCCTGTCTCATAGTGGCAATGACTTCTTGAGATAACCCTGAAGACGCTAGGATCCAGGACTCAATGGCCACACAGTCAGGTTGAGGGCCGCAGAATTCAGATGGAAAAACGGCCCTTGAGACAGCAAGTCTGGTCGGTCTGGTAGTGCCCACGGTTGGCCGACCGTGAGATGCCACAGATCCGGGTACCACGACCTCCTCGGCCAGTCTGGAGCGACGAGGATGGCGCGGCGGCAGTCGGCCCTGATCTTGCGTAACACTCTGGGCAACAGTGCCAGCGGAGGAAACACATAAGGGAGCTGAAACTGCGACCAATCCTGAACTAAGGCGTCTGCCGCCAGAGCTCTGGGATCTTGAGACCGTGTCATGAACGTTGGTACCTTGTTGTTGTGCCGGGACGCCATGAGGTCGACGTCCGGCACCCCCCAGCGGCAACAGATCTCCTGAAACACGTCCGGGTGAAGGGACCATTCCCCTGCGTCCATGCCCTGGCGACTGAGATAATCTGCTTCCCAGTTTTCCACGCCTGGGATGTGAACTGCGGATATGGTGGAGGCCGTGGCTTCCACCCACATCAAAATCCGCCGGACTTCCTGGAAGGCTTGTCGACTGCGTGTGCCGCCTTGGTGGTTGATGTATGCCACCGCTGTGGAATTGTCCGACTGAATTCGGATCTGCTTGCCTTCCAGCCACTGCTGGAACGCTTTCAGGGCAAGATACACTGCCCGAATTTCCAGAACATTGATCTGAAGCGAGGACTCTTGCCGGGACCACGTACCCTGAGTCCTGTGGTGGAGAAAAACCGCTCCCCACCCTGACAGACTTGCGTCCGTCGTGACTACTTCCCAGGATGGGGGTAGGAAGGATTTCCCCTTCGATAATGAAGTGGGAAGAAGCCACCACCGAAGGGAAGCTTTGGTCGCCTGAGAGAGGGAGACGGTCCTGTCGAGGGACGTCGGCTTCCTGTCCCATTTGCGTAGGATGTCCCATTGAAGAGGACGCAGGTGAAACTGCGCGAAAGGGACTGCTTCCATTGCTGCCACCATCTTCCCCAGGAAGTGCATGAGGCGCCTCAAGGGGTGTGACTGGCCTTGAAGGAGAGATTGTACCCCTGTCTGTAGTGACCGCTGCTTGATCAGCGGAAGCTTCACTATCGCTGAGAGGGTATGAAACTCCATGCCAAGGTATGTGAGCGATTGGGCCGGTGTCAGATTTGACTTTGGAAAATTGATGATCCACCCGAAACTCTGGAGAGTCTCCAGGGTAGCGTCGAGGCTGTGTTGGCATGCCTCTTGAGAGGGTGCCTTGATCAACAGATCGTCCAAGTACGGGATCACCGAGTGACCCTGAGAATGGAGGACCGCTACTACAGTAGCCATAACCTTGGTGAAAACCCGTGGGGCTGTTGCCAGGCCGAATGGCAGTGCCACGAACTGCAGGTGTTCGTTTCCTATGGCAAAGCGCAAGAAGCGCTGGTGCTCTGGGGCAATCGGAACGTGGAGATAAGCATCTTTGATATCGATCGATGCAAGGAAATCTCCTTGGGACATTGAGGCGATGACGGAGCGAAGGGATTCCATCCGGAACCGTCTGGTCTTTACGTGTTTGTTGAGAAGTTTCTGGTCTAGGACAGGACGGAAAGACCCGTCCTTCTTTGGGACCACAAACAAGTTGGAGTAAAAACCGTGGCCCTGTTGATGAAGAGGAACAGGGACCACCACTCCTTCTGCCTTCAGAGTGCCCAGCGCCTGCAGAAGAGCCTCGGCTCTCTCAGGAGGCGGAGAAGACCTGAAGAATCGAGTCGGGGGACGAGAGATGAACTCTATCTTGTAACCGTGAGACAGAATGTCTCTCACCCAGCGGTCTTTTATTTGTGGCAGCCAGGCGTCGCAAAAGCGGGAGAGCCTGCCACCGACCGAGGATGCTACTAGAGGAGGTCGAAAGTCATGAGGAAGCCGCCTTGTTAGCGGTGCCTCCAATGTTCTTTTTAGGACGTGACTTAGACCGCCATGCATCAGAGTTCCTTTGTTCTTTCTGAGACCTTTTGGACGAGGAGAATTGGGACCTGCCCGCGCCCCGAAAGGACCGAAACCTCGCCTGCCCTCTCCTCTGTTGGGGAATGTTCTGTTTGGGCTGGGGTAAGGATGTATCCTTTCCCTTGGATTGTTTGATGATTTCATCCAGACGCTCGCCAAACAGCCTGTCGCCAGAAATTGGCAAACTGGTTAAGCGCTTTTTGGAAGCAGAATCTGCCTTCCATTCCCGTAGCCACAAGGCCCTGCGGAGTACCACCGAATTGGCGGTCGCCACCGCCGTACGGCTCACAGAGTCCAGGACAGCATTAATAGCGTAAGACGCAATTGCCGAGGTCTGGGTGGTAATGGATGCCACTTGTGGCGCGGACGTGCATGTGGCTGCTTCAATTTGCGCTTGACCTGCTGAGATAGCTTGCAGCGCCCATACGGCTGCGAATGCTGGGGCAAAAGAAGCTCCGATAGCTTCATAGATGGATTTCAACCAGAGCTCCATCTGCCTGTCAGTGGCATCTTTGAGCGAGGCCCCATCTTCCACTGCAAGTATGGATCTAGCCGCCAGTCTGGAGATTGGAGGATCCACTTTGGGACATTGAGTCCAACCTTTAACCACGTCCGGGGGGAAAGGATAACGTGTATCCTTAAGGCGCTTAGAAAAACGCTTATCTGGACAAGCATGGTGATTCTGCATTGCCTCTCTGAAATCAGAGTGGTCTAGAAACATACTCTGTGTCCGCTTGGGAAACCTGAAACGAAATTTCTCCTGCTGAGAAGCTGACTCCTCCGCCGGAGGGGCTGAGGGAGAAATATCCAGCAACTGATGGATGGACGCAATAAGATCGTTTACTATGGCGTCCCTGTCTGGAGTATTAAGATTGAGAGCGCTCTCAGGATCAGAATCCTGATCAGCTGTCTCCGCATCATCAACCAAAGATTCCCCCCGCTGAGACCCTAAACAATATGATGTCGAGGGAAATTCTAAGCGAGCCCGCTTAGTCAATCTGGGGCTGGGGTCTAAGTCAGAACCCTCAGACTGGGATGTAGGAGATACCCCGGGAGGACATTGTTGGTCCAACTGAGGGGGGCCCGGGAACAACGATTCAACAGGGTCCCGTTGCTGAGATACCGGCCTGGACTGCAAGGCTTCTAGTATCTTAGCCATAGTCTCAGAGAGTTTAGCAAACTCAGTCCCCGTCACCTGGACAGTGTCAACAGGTGTCTCCCCCTGGGCCCCTCTTAGCATAGGCTCCGGCTGAAGAAGTGGCACAGGGGTCGAACACTGCACACAATGAGGGTCAGTGGAACCTGCCGGTAGTGGGGTCTTACAAGCGGCGCAGGCAGCATAATAAGCCTGTGTTTTGGCACCCCTGCCTTTTGTGGGCGCCATGCTATAGTTTTCCTTGAGTTACACAAAAGGGTATATAGCCAGAATGCACTGTGCTCATACAGTGTAAAGTATATATGATACACAAATAATGTACCAATACACTACAGCACCATGGGGCTAGCACCAACAGGTGCTGCTTACCAGCCGCCTAAAGCGGTTGTGAGGCCACCAGAGACCGTGTCTGGGTCTCCCAGGACTTGTCCCTCTTCTGCAGCGTCGGTGGAGCTGACAGGAATGGCTGCGGCGTCCTGACGAGATGAGGGAGCTGTGGGCGTGGCCGAGAAAGAGCGCGAACTGGTGCTCACACCGTGCACAGTGATGGGGGTGGAGTATGTAAATCATACTCCAGCCCTCAGAGCTGCTCGCTCCGTGCAGCGTCCCGCCCTTCCCCCTGCCTGTCAGGGCTGAGGGCGGGAGAAAAGTAAACTAGGCCGCAAGGAAGCCGGGGACTCTAGTAATAAACGCGGCCGCCGTAAAAGCGCGGCCGGCGTGAAAGTCCCCGGCGAACTACAAGTCCCAGCCGCGCCGCAGTGTCCCATGGCAGCGGCGGTTAGTGCGGTAGCCCTTACATATAAACACACTCAGCGACGCTGAGTGTGTAATGGCACATATAGACCCGGTCAGCGCCGCGGTCCCCGGTGCACTAGCACACCCAGCAAAGCTGAGGTGATGCCGTGCGCGGTCCCCACAGGGATACAGAGTACCTCCAAGATGCAGGGCCATGTCCCTGAACGATACTCGGCTCCTATCCATCAGGCTCCACAGGAGTTGTGGATGGAGCACGGTCTCAGTGCCTGGAGACCGGTAAGATCCCACTTCACCCAGAGCCCAGAGGGGGATGGGGAAGGAAAGCAGCATGTGGGCTCCAGCCTCCGTACCCGCAATGGATACCTCAACCTTAACAACACCGCCGACAAGAGTGGGGTGAGAAGGGAGCATGCTGGGGGCCCTATATGGGCCCACTTTTCTTCCATCCGACATAGTCAGCAGCTGCTGCTGACCAATCTGTGGAGCTGTGCTGTGCGTGTCTGACCTCCTTCGCACAAAGCAAAAAACTGAGCAGCCCGTGGGAGCACGGGGGGTGTATAGGCAGAAGGGGAGGGGCCTAACACTTTTAAGTGTAGTACTTTGTGCGGCCTCCGGAGGCATAGCCTATACACCCAATTGTCTGGGTCTCCCAATAGAGCGAAAAAGAAATTATAGTTATTGTCCAGAAAGGAGCTACAAAATTATAAGTAATGGTTAATTAACCCAATCAAGCCTGTTGGCAGCCACTGATCAGCTATACCGAAGCCAATCAACAGTTGTTTACACACGCTGACAAAACAGTGATGATGACAGAATGATCCCCCGCACAGTATCATGCTATCCGCAGCACATCGACTGCTTCCATGGGGTGTGTGCTGCCAATAAAGTTGATTTTAATAAATGCATATTAATTATAAGTTCTGAAAAATGAGCAATTTTTTTTGTTTAGACAGGCCGTTAATTGGGGACGAGTGTTTCTACGAATACTTTTTCATTAAATAGTGGCTCATCTAAATTGGCTTCCACTAGTGGACAACCCCTTCTTAACTGCTTAATATCCCACACGACATAAAAAACATCCTTAACTCCCAGACCAGTCCTGTTCTTGTGATATCGGTGACATTATGTAACATCACTGCTGCAGCCACTCAGTGTGATTGACTGCAATGCTCACAGTTCCTTCTGATGGAAACAAGAAGGCAACACTGGCTGCTGATTGGCTACTGCAAATACATCAAATAATGCCATATGACCATCGGATATCACATCGTTGATATCTCAGAAGCGACGCCAGGCCATGAGGTGAGTACATGTTTTGTTATGTGGGGCACTTAAGGCGATAAGAAGAGGCTGCTCAGTAGTGGGCTACACCTTTAAGTCAGAGTCTACAGGGGATGAATATCTGCTTGTTCCATAGATGGATTTGAGCTGATCTCAGACAGAGCAGAGCTGTTATCTAGGACTACAGTGTCTACAAAGACTCAGCTCCTGTGTCAACGGTTTAATGACTGGTTCAGACCATTCTATTATATGGGTGTGCGTGTCTGAGGGAAAATTGGAGCACACTATCCAATGTTAGTGAGTAGGGTAGTTCAGATGGACCAAATGAACGACGGAAAAAGCTCCATGCACTATTCGGATCTCAAACGCATGATCCGTGCAGCATCGATTTAATGAAAACTTTGCCATTACTAACCTAGCAAAGTATACTTCATCATGTAAATTTCTAGATGTTGACGTATAAATATAGATTCCACATGGATTTCGCCCGGATGTCACGTGGAAGTGAAATTACACGAGGATGACACACAGATGAAAATGGTCTAAGATTTCTGGTTGAAAATTGGACAGTTTTACACGTTTGTCTAAATCCGACCTAAGGTGCATCGTTTTCACTAAAAGATTATGTAACGATGGTGTCCCTGCACTGCCCCGCTGTCTCCTCCCTGCAGAGATGCCGAATTGCTCACCTCCGCAGCCGGCCATCGGTGTCTTCCATGCTTCTTCCTCCTGCTTCACCTGGAGAGCTTCCTCTGCCAGTTGTCTCCACATGCCAGGGCCTGTGCATGTTGCGCATGTTTCCTGGCAGGAGTCATGTTTCCTGGCAAGAGTCTTAGGCTATGTGCGCACTTTGCGTAAATACATGCAGTTACGCTGCGCTTTGTAGTGCAGCGTAACTGCATGCGTTCTGCGTCCCCTGCACAGTCTATGGAGATTGTGCAGGGGCCGTGCGCACGTGGCGTCTTAGAGCGCAGCGCTTCGGCTGCTGCCCGAAGCGCTGCGTTCTAAGAAGTGACATGTCACTTCTTCCGTGCGCTTTGCCGGCAGCTCCTGCTCTGTCTATGGCAAGAGCTGCAGGCAGAGCGCATGGAATTGGCTTTTTTTTTTTTCTCTACGGACATTTTCTGCAGCGATTTGAAGCGCACGTGTGCTGTTCAGATCGCTGCAGAAATTTCTGCAGGGCTAGTACGCAACGTGCGCACATAGCCTTAGGGCACAAGCCTCTTAAAGAGACAGCATGTGCACCCTAAAGTATCCCCAGCCTATGTCTGGGAGTCACTATGTATTTAAGGAACCTTTCCCAGTGGGCAGGTGCCCAAGCAATTAGGTTCCTTGTGTGTCTATCTCCGACTAGTATAACAGTCTTCTGCTACTCTCCAGTATCCGATCCCACTTGCTGCTCTGACTCTGTCCTGCCTGCCCTCCGTACTTGTGTTCCTGACCTCCGGTCAGCTGCTGTAGTACTGAGGACTGCTCTAGAGTTGTATCTGGTGTCTACCAGCAGCCAGTCCATCCTCATCATCAGAGGCTCTGGTGAAGACCCGGTAGGCACTTCGTCACGCCCCTCCAGGTTAAGCCTGGTCCGTGGAGCAGTGGGTCTACACCCGTCAACGTGACAGATTATAGTTAAAGAGTGTTAACAGGTGCCAATCAACTGATGAACGAGCAAACTACTTGCTCATCGGGTGAAATTATTTTTAAAGGGAACCGGTCACCAGTTTTTGCCCTATAAGCTGCGGCAACCACCAGTGGGCTCTTATATACAGCATTCCAACATACTGTATATAAGAGCCCAGGACGCTGTTTACAAGATAAAAACACTTTATAATACTCACCTAAACCGGTCGCTGTGGTGGATGTGGCTCAGATGGGCGTCTTCGTCCTCCGGTGCCGGTGCCGCCTCTTTTGGCCATTTTTGTTGCCACCTCTGTCGTCCTTCTGAAGCCGCAGTGCTGACGCGTCCGACGTCATACACACTCGCCGGCATTCAGGTCCTGAGCAGGCACACTTTGATCTGCCCTGAGCAGGGCAGATCAAAGTATTGTAGTGCGCATGCGCGGGACCGGCGAGTGTGTATGATGTAGACGCGTCATGCACACAGGCTTCAGAAGGAGGACGAAGATGGCCATCTGAGCCAAATCCACCGCAACGACCGGTTTAGATGAGTATTATAAAGTGTTTTTTATGTTCTACACAGCGGTCTGGGTTCTTATATACAGCATGTTAGAATGCTGTATATAAGAGCCCAGTGGTGGTGGCCGCAGCTTATAGGGTAAAAAACTGGTGACAGATTCCCTTTAAAGGAAATCTGCCAGCAGGTTTTTGATATGTAATCTGAGGACGGCATGCTGTAGGGGTTAAAAAACGGATTTTTATGTACTCACCGTAAAATCGTTTTCTCTTAGCCATCATTGGGGGACACAGGACCATGGGTGTTATGCTGCCTATCCATAGGAGGACACTAAGTAGATGCAAAAGCATAGCTCCTCCTCTGCAGTATACACCCCCTGGCCAGGCCAGGCAACCTCAGTTTTAGTACACAAGCAGTAGGAGAAAAAAACAGCAAAAACTTCTCAACAGAGGAACATGAGGAAAAAAAAAAAAAGTCATAACCAAATAAGGTACTGAGAGAACCAAGGCCCAACAGGGCAACAGGGTGGGTGCTGTGTCCCCCAATGATGGCTAAGAGAAAACGATTTTACGGTGAGTACACAAAGAAGGGAATTTTGTTTACTTACCGTAAATTACTTTTCTTCTAGCTCCTATTGGGAGACCCAGACAATTGGGTGTATAGCAAGCATTGTTGACCTTAGGGAGATCAACATATCCACTGCGGAGACACCATCACGTGTTTCTCAACGCAGTGATTCTAGAGCAAAGCCCCCTGGGAAGTATGCAAATGAGAAAGCCGCGGAGACACCATCACATGTTTCTCAACGCTGGCAGGAAACTAGCCAGGTCTTTCACCGGGAAGGAACAACCACGGGAAGGGCAGTCTCCAGTCAAGGAGACCACCTATACCAAACATGGTATCCATCCACAGACAGCCGTTTCGGGGTATTTGCCCCTCATCAGTGTGGAGTAGGAATCTGGCTAGTGGGGGCAATGCCTAGTAAAAGACTACTTAAGCAAGCATTGTTGACCTTAGGGAGATCAACATATCCACTGCGGAGACACCATCACGTGTTTCTCAACGCAGTGATTCTAGAGCAAAGCCCCCTGGGAAGTATGCAAATGAGAAAGCCGCGGAGACACCATCACATGTTTCTCAACGCTGGCAGGAAACTAGCCAGGTCTTTCACCGGGAAGGAACAACCACAGGAAGGGCAGTCTCCAGTCAAGGAGACCACCTATACCAAACATGGTATCCATCCACAGACAGCCGTTTCGGGGTATTTGCCCCTCATCAGTGTGGAGTAGGAATCTGGCTAGTGGGGGCAATGCCTAGTAAAAGACTACTTAAGCAAGCATTGTTGACCTTAGGGAGATCAACATATCCACTGCGGAGACACCATCACGTGTTTCTCAACGCAGTGATTCTAGAGCAAAGCCCCCTGGGAAGTATGCAAATGAGAAAGCCGCGGAGACACCATCACATGTTTCTCAACGCTGGCAGGAAACTAGCCAGGTCTTTCACCGGGAAGGAACAACCACGGGAAGGGCAGTCTCCAGTCAAGGAGACCACCTATACCAAACATGGTATCCATCCACAGACAGCCGTTTCGGGGTATTTGCCCCTCATCAGTGTGGAGTAGGAATCTGGCTAGTGGGGGCAATGCCTAGTAAAAGACTACTTAAGCAAGCATTGTTGACCTTAGGGAGATCAACATATCCACTGCGGAGACACCATCACGTGTTTCTCAACGCAGTGATTCTAGAGCAAAGCCCCCTGGGAAGTATGCAAATGAGAAAGCCGCGGAGACACCATCACATGTTTCTCAACGCTGGCAGGAAACTAGCCAGGTCTTTCACCGGGAAGGAACAACCACGGGAAGGGCAGTCTCCAGTCAAGGAGACCACCTATACCAAACATGGTATCCATCCACAGACAGCCGTTTCGGGGTATTTGCCCCTCATCAGTGTGGAGTAGGAATCTGGCTAGTGGGGGCAATGCCTAGTAAAAGACTACTTAAGCAAGCATTGTTGACCTTAGGGAGATCAACATATCCACTGCGGAGACACCATCACGTGTTTCTCAACGCAGTGATTCTAGAGCAAAGCCCCCTGGGAAGTATGCAAATGAGAAAGCCGCGGAGACACCATCACATGTTTCTCAACGCTGGCAGGAAACTAGCCAGGTCTTTCACCGGGAAGGAACAACCACGGGAAGGGCAGTCTCCAGTCAAGGAGACCACCTATACCAAACATGGTATCCATCCACAGACAGCCGTTTCGGGGTATTTGCCCCTCATCAGTGTGGAGTAGGAATCTGGCTAGTGGGGGCAATGCCTAGTAAAAGACTACTTAAGCAAGCATTGTTGACCTTAGGGAGATCAACATATCCACTGCGGAGACACCATCACGTGTTTCTCAACGCAGTGATTCTAGAGCAAAGCCCCCTGGGAAGTATGCAAATGAGAAAGCCGCGGAGACACCATCACATGTTTCTCAACGCTGGCAGGAAACTAGCCAGGTCTTTCACCGGGAAGGAACAACCACGGGAAGGGCAGTCTCCAGTCAAGGAGACCACCTATACCAAACATGGTATCCAT
Organism: Anomaloglossus baeobatrachus; assembly: GCF_048569485.1. Classification (NCBI taxonomy): domain Eukaryota; kingdom Metazoa; phylum Chordata; class Amphibia; order Anura; family Aromobatidae; genus Anomaloglossus; species Anomaloglossus baeobatrachus. The sequence continues at coordinate 651,079,798 of NC_134353.1, forward strand.
CCACAGACAGCCGTTTCGGGGTATTTGCCCCTCATCAGTGTGGAGTAGGAATCTGGCTAGTGGGGGCAATGCCTAGTAAAAGACTACTTAAGCAAGCATTGTTGACCTTAGGGAGATCAACATATCCACTGCGGAGACACCATCACGTGTTTCTCAACGCAGTGATTCTAGAGCAAAGCCCCCTGGGAAGTATGCAAATGAGAAAGCCGCGGAGACACCATCACATGTTTCTCAACGCTGGCAGGAAACTAGCCAGGTCTTTCACCGGGAAGGAACAACCACGGGAAGGGCAGTCTCCAGTCAAGGAGACCACCTATACCAAACATGGTATCCATCCACAGACAGCCGTTTCGGGGTATTTGCCCCTCATCAGTGTGGAGTAGGAATCTGGCTAGTGGGGGCAATGCCTAGTAAAAGACTACTTAAGCAAGCATTGTTGACCTTAGGGAGATCAACATATCCACTGCGGAGACACCATCACGTGTTTCTCAACGCAGTGATTCTAGAGCAAAGCCCCCTGGGAAGTATGCAAATGAGAAAGCCGCGGAGACACCATCACATGTTTCTCAACGCTGGCAGGAAACTAGCCAGGTCTTTCACCGGGAAGGAACAACCACGGGAAGGGCAGTCTCCAGTCAAGGAGACCACCTATACCAAACATGGTATCCATCCACAGACAGCCGTTTCGGGGTATTTGCCCCTCATCAGTGTGGAGTAGGAATCTGGCTAGTGGGGGCAATGCCTAGTAAAAGACTACTTAAGCAAGCATTGTTGACCTTAGGGAGATCAACATATCCACTGCGGAGACACCATCACGTGTTTCTCAACGCAGTGATTCTAGAGCAAAGCCCCCTGGGAAGTATGCAAATGAGAAAGCCGCGGAGACACCATCACATGTTTCTCAACGCTGGCAGGAAACTAGCCAGGTCTTTCACCGGGAAGGAACAACCACGGGAAGGGCAGTCTCCAGTCAAGGAGACCACCTATACCAAACATGGTATCCATCCACAGACAGCCGTTTCGGGGTATTTGCCCCTCATCAGTGTGGAGTAGGAATCTGGCTAGTGGGGGCAATGCCTAGTAAAAGACTACTTAAGCAAGCATTGTTGACCTTAGGGAGATCAACATATCCACTGCAGAGACACCATCACGTGTTTCTCAACGCAGTGATTCTAGAGCAAAGCCCCCTGGGAAGTATGCAAATGAGAAAGCCGCGGAGACACCATCACATGTTTCTCAACGCTGGCAGGAAACTAGCCAGGTCTTTCACCGGGAAGGAACAACCACGGGAAGGGCAGTCTCCAGTCAAGGAGACCACCTATACCAAACATGGTATCCATCCACAGACAGCCGTTTCGGGGTATTTGCCCCTCATCAGTGTGGAGTAGGAATCTGGCTAGTGGGGGCAATGCCTAGTAAAAGACTACTTAAGCAAGCATTGTTGACCTTAGGGAGATCAACATATCCACTGCGGAGACACCATCACGTGTTTCTCAACGCAGTGATTCTAGAGCAAAGCCCCCGGGAAGTATGCAAATGAGAAAGCCGCGGAGACACCATCACATGTTTCTCAACGCTGGCAGGAAACTAGCCAGGTCTTTCACCGGGAAGGAACAACCACGGGAAGGGCAGTCTCCAGTCAAGGAGACCACCTATACCAAACATGGTATCCATCCACAGACAGCCGTTTCGGGGTATTTGCCCCTCATCAGTGTGGAGTAGGAATCTGGCTAGTGGGGGCAATGCCTAGTAAAAGACTACTCCACACTGATGAGGGGCAAATACCCCGAAACGGCTGTCTGTGGATGGATACCATGTTTGGTATAGGTGGTCTCCTTGACTGGAGACTGCCCTTCCCGTGGTTGTTCCTTCCCGGTGAAAGACCTGGCTAGTTTCCTGCCAGCGTTGAGAAACATGTGATGGTGTCTCCGCGGCTTTCTCATTTGCATACTTCCCAGGGGGCTTTGCTCTAGAATCACTGCGTTGAGAAACACGTGATGGTGTCTCCGCAGTGGATATGTTGATCTCCCTAAGGTCAACAATGCTTGCTTAAGTAGTCTTTTACTAGGCATTGCCCCCACTAGCCAGATTCCTACTCCACACTGATGAGGGGCAAATACCCCGAAACGGCTGTCTGTGGATGGATACCATGTTTGGTATAGGTGGTCTCCTTGACTGGAGACTGCCCTTCCCGTGGTTGTTCCTTCCCGGTGAAAGACCTGGCTAGTTTCCTGCCAGCGTTGAGAAACATGTGATGGTGTCTCCGCGGCTTTCTCATTTGCATACTTCCCAGGGGGCTTTGCTCTAGAATCACTGCGTTGAGAAACACGTGATGGTGTCTCCGCAGTGGATATGTTGATCTCCCTAAGGTCAACAATGCTTGCTTAAGTAGTCTTTTACTAGGCATTGCCCCCACTAGCCAGATTCCTACTCCACACTGATGAGGGGCAAATACCCCGAAACGGCTGTCTGTGGATGGATACCATGTTTGGTATAGGTGGTCTCCTTGACTGGAGACTGCCCTTCCCGTGGTTGTTCCTTCCCGGTGAAAGACCTGGCTAGTTTCCTGCCAGCGTTGAGAAACATGTGATGGTGTCTCCGCGGCTTTCTCATTTGCATACTTCCCAGGGGGCTTTGCTCTAGAATCACTGCGTTGAGAAACACGTGATGGTGTCTCCGCAGTGGATATGTTGATCTCCCTAAGGTCAACAATGCTTGCTTAAGTAGTCTTTTACTAGGCATTGCCCCCACTAGCCAGATTCCTACTCCACACTGATGAGGGGCAAATACCCCGAAACGGCTGTCTGTGGATGGATACCATGTTTGGTATAGGTGGTCTCCTTGACTGGAGACTGCCCTTCCCGTGGTTGTTCCTTCCCGGTGAAAGACCTGGCTAGTTTCCTGCCAGCGTTGAGAAACATGTGATGGTGTCTCCGCGGCTTTCTCATTTGCATACTTCCCAGGGGGCTTTGCTCTAGAATCACTGCGTTGAGAAACACGTGATGGTGTCTCCGCAGTGGATATGTTGATCTCCCTAAGGTCAACAATGCTTGCTTAAGTAGTCTTTTACTAGGCATTGCCCCCACTAGCCAGATTCCTACTCCACACTGATGAGGGGCAAATACCCGAAACGGCTGTCTGTGGATGGATACCATGTTTGGTATAGGTGGTCTCCTTGACTGGAGACTGCCCTTCCCGTGGTTGTTCCTTCCCGGTGAAAGACCTGGCTAGTTTCCTGCCAGCGTTGAGAAACATGTGATGGTGTCTCCGCGGCTTTCTCAATTGGGTGTATAGCTTCTGCCTCTGGAGGCCACACAAAGTATTACACTTTTTAAAAAGTGTAACCCCTCCCCTCTGCCTATACACCCTCCCGTGGATCACGGGCTCCTCAGTTTTGGTGCAAAAGCAGGAAGGAGAAAACTTATAAATTGGTCTAGGGTAAATTCAATCCGAAGGATGTTCGGAGAACTGAAAACCATGAACCAAAAGAACAATTCAACATGAACAACATGTGTACACAAAAGAACAACCAGCCCGAAGGGAACAGGGGCAGGTGCTGGGTCTCCCAATAGGAGCTAGAAGAAAAGGAATTTACGGTAAGTAAACAAAATTCCCTTCTTCTTTGTCGCTCCATTGGGAGACCCAGACAATTGGGACGTCCAAGAGCAGTCCCTGGGTGGGAAATAGAATACCTCAATAAAAAAGAGCCGAAAAAAACGGCCCCCTCTTACAGGTGGGCAACTGCCGCCTGAAGGACTCGCCTACCTAGACTGGCGTCTGCCGAAGCATAGGTATGCACTTGATAGTGTTTCGTGAAAGTGTGCAGACTAGACCACGTAGCTGCCTGACACACCTGCTGAGCCGTAGCCCGGTGCTGCAATGCCCAGGACGCACCCACGGCTCTGCTAGAATGGGCTTTCAGCCCTGAAGGAAGCGGAAGCTCAGAAGAACGGTAGGCTTCGAAAATCGGTTCCTTGATCCACCGAGCCAAGGTTGACTTGGAAGCCTGCGAACCCTTACGCTGGCCCGCGACAAGGACAAAGAGCGCATCTGAACGACGCAGAGGCGCCATGCGAGACACATAGAGCCGGAGTGCTCTCACAAGATCCAAAGAGTGCAAATCCTTTTCACAATGGTGAATTGGATTAGGGCAAAATGAAGGCAAGGAGATATCCTGATTGAGATGAAAAGGGAATACCACCTTAGGGAGAAATTCCGGGACCGGACGCAGAACCACCTTATCCTGGTGAAACACCAGGAAGGGGGCTTTGCATGACAGCGCTTCTAGCTCAGACACTCTCCGAAGTGATGTGACTGCCACTAGAAAGGCCACCTTCTGCGAAAGACGTGATAGAGAGACATCCCGCAGCGGCTCGAAAGGTGGTTTCTGAAGAGCCGTTAGCACCCTGTTAAGATCCCAGGGTTCCAGCAGACGCTTGTAAGGTGGGACTATGTGGCAAACTCCCTGCAGGAACGTGCGGACCTGCGGAAGCCTGGCTAGGCGCTTTTGAAAAAATACGGAGAGCGCCGATACTTGGCCCTTGAGAGAGCCAAGTGACAAACCCTTGTCCATTCCGGATTGAAGGAATGAAAGAAAATTGGGTAAGGCAAACGGCCATGGAGGAAAACCGTTATTAGCGCACCAGGATAGGAAGATTTGCCAAGACCTATAATAGATCTTGGCGGACGTAGGCTTTCTGGCCTGTCTCATGGTGGCAATGACATCCTGAGATAACCCTGAAGACGCTAGGAGCCAGGACTCAATGGCCACACAGTCAGGTTGAGGGCCACAGAATTCAGATGGAAAAACGAGCCTTGTGACAGCAAGTCTGGGCGGTCTGGAAGCGCCCACGGTTGACCCACCGTGAGATGCCACAGATCCGGGTACCACGACCGCCTCGGCCAGTCTGGAGCGACGAGAATGGCGCGACGGCAGTCGGACCTGATCTTGCGTAACACTCTGGGCAGCATCGCCAGAGGAGGAAACACATAAGGCAGGCGAAACTGCGACCAATCCTGAACTAACGCGTCCGCCGCCAGAGCTCTGTGATCCTGAGACCGTGCCATGAATGCCGGGACTTTGTTGTTGTGCCGTGACGCCATGAGATCGACGTCCGGCGTTCCCCAGCGGCGACAGATCTCTCGAAACACGTCTGGGTGCCGAGACCATTCCCCCGCATCCATGCCCTGACGACTGAGAAAATCTGCTTCCCAGTTTTCTACGCCCGGGATGTGAACTGCAGAGATGGTGGAGGCTGTGGCTTCCACCCACTGCAGAATCCGTCGGACTTCCTGGAAGGCTTGACGACTGCGAGTGCCGCCTTGGTGGTTGATGTATGCGACGGCAGTGGCGTTGTCCGACTGGATACGGATCTGCCTGCCCTCCAGCCACCGATGAAAAGCCAATAGGGCTAGATACACTGCCCTTATCTCCAGAATATTGATTTGAAGGGATAACTCTATCGGAGTCCAGGTTCCCTGAGCCCTGTGGTGGAGAAAAACCGCTCCCCACCCTGACAGGCTCGCGTCCGTGGTGACCACAGCCCAGGTTGGGGGTAGGAAGGATTTTCCCTGCGATAGAGAATTGGGAAGGAGCCACCACTGAAGTGACGTCTTGGTTGCAAGGGAAAGAGAGACGTTCCTGTCGAGGGAAGCCGACCTCCTGTCCCATTTGCGGAGAATGTCCCATTGGAGTGGCCGAAGATGGAATTGCGCGAACGGGACTGCCTCTATAGCTGCCACCATCTTCCCCAGGAAGTGCATGAGGCGCCTCAAGGGGTGTGACTGACTCCGAAGAAGGGATTGCACCCCTGCCTGCAGAGAAAGCTGTTTGTCGCTCGGAAGCTTGACTAACACTTGCTGGGTATGAAACTCCATTCCAAGGTACGTCAGTGATTGGGTCGGTGTCAACTTGGATTTCGGGAAGTTGATGATCCACCCGAACCGCTGGAGAGTCGCCAGCTCGACAGATAGACTTTGTTGACACGCCACCCGAGACGGGGCCCTGACTAGGAGATCGTCCAAGTAGGGAATCACAGAGTGGCCCTGAGAATGCAGGACCGCCACAACGGATGCCATGACTTTGGTGAAAACCCGTGGTGCTGTCGCCAAGCCGAAAGGCAATGCCACGACTGGAGGTGTTCGTCCCCGATGGCGAAACGCAGGAAACGTTGATGCTCGGGTGCGATCGGTATATGGAGATAAGCATCCTTGATGTCGATCGATGCTAGGAAGTCTCCTTGTGACATTAAGGCGATGACCGAGCGGAGAGATTCCATCCGGAACCGTCTGGTTCTCACATGTCTGTTGAGTAGCTTGAGGTCCAGAACGGGACGGAATGACCCGTTCTTTTTTGGCACCACGAACAAGTTGGAGTAAAATCCGCGACCACGTTCCTGAAGGGGAACGGGGATCAGAACTCCTTCCATCTTTAGAGCAGCTACTGCCTGAAAAAGTGCGTCGGCCTGAGTGGGGGGCGGAGAGGTTCTGAAGAAGCGAGCCGCAGGACGAGAGCTGAACTCTATCCTGTAACCATGAGACAGAATGTCTCTCACCCATCGGTCTTGAACATGTGGCCACCAGGCGTCGCCAAAGCGGGAGAGCCTGCCACCGACCGAGGATGCGGTCAGGGGAGGCCGAGAGTCATGAGGAAGCCGTCTTGGAGACAGAGCATAGGAGTTCCTCTGGCCTTTCTCCGGCCTGTTGGACGAAGAGGATTGGGACTTGGCGGAGGGACGAAAGGACCGAAATCTCGATTGAACCTTTCTCTGTTGAAGTCTCTTAGGTTTGGCCTGGGGTAAGGAGGAATCCTTTCCTTTGGATTCCTTAATAATCTCATCCAATCGTTCACCAAACAAACGGTCGCCAGAAAACGGCAAACCGGTTAAGAACCTCTTGGAGGCCGAGTCTGCCTTCCATTCGCGCAGCCACATGGCCCTGCGGACTGCCACAGAGTTAGCGGATGCTACAGCTGTACGGCTAGCAGAGTCCAGGACGGCGTTCATGGCGTAGGATGAAAAGGCTGACGCCTGAGAGGTCAAAGACGCAACTTGCGGAGCAGAATTACGTGTGACAGCATTAATCTCAGTCAGACAAGCCGAGATAGCTTGGAGTGCCCACACGGCTGCAAAGGCCGGGGCAAAAGACGCGCCCGTGGCCTCATAGATGGACTTCACCAGGAGCTCTGTCCGTCAGTGGCATCCTTTAGCGATGAGCCATCTGCAACCGATACCACGGATCTAGCCGCCAATCTTGAGACTGGAGGATCCACCTTGGGACAGTGAGCCCAACCCTTAACGACCTCAGATGGGAAGGGGTAACGCGTGTCAGTGAGGCGCTTAGTAAAGCGCTTGTCCGGGACCGCTCTGGGCTTCTGGACAGCGTCTCTGAAGTTAGAGTGATCGAAAAACGCATTGCGTGTACGTTTGGGGAACCGGAACTGGTGTTTCTCCTGCTGAGACGCCGACTCCTCTACAGGAGGAGGCGGGTGAGAGAGATCCAACACCTGGTTGATGGACGAGATAAGATCATTTACTAAGGCGTCCCCTTCAGGTGTATCAAGGTTAAGGGCGACGTCAGGGTCAGAGCCCTGAGCTGCGACGTCCGCCTCGTCCTCCAGAGAGTCCTCAAGCTGGGAACCCGAGCAGCGTGAGGAAGTCGGGGAAGATTACCAGCGAGCCCGCTTAGCCGGTCTAGGACTGTGGTCCGGGCAGGAGTCCTCCGCCTGAGACCTAGGGGCCAACCTGGGAGCACGCTGCGGCGCGGACCGAGAGGGGCCTGGAGGCGACGAGCCAACAGGGGCCGGGGCCTGTGAAAGGACCGGTCTGGACTGCAAAGCTGCTAGCAGCTTGGAAGACCATTTGTCCATAGACTGAGCCATGGATTGTGAAAGTGACTCAGAGAGTCTCTCAGCAAAAGAGGCGAACTCTGTCCCTGCCGCCTGGACAGGGGGAGCAGGGGGGTCTACATGAGCCGAGGGGCCCACTAGTGTCCGAGGCTCCGGCTGAGCAAGCGAAACAGGGGTCGAGCATTGCTCACAGTGAGGGTAGGTGGAACCCGCAGGTAACATAGCCCCACAAGAGGTACAGGCCGCAAAAAAACCCTGTGCCTTAGCAGCTTTGCTCCTTGTGGACGACATGCTGTTGTCTCCTAGGAGAGTGATCACTGAGGGTATATGGGAAAAAGGGGTATACAGCCCGACCGAACAGATACGTATATATATCTATTCCGGCACCCTAGGGGGACCAGCACCGGGTGACCGGTGTGGCTTACCGACCGCTAACAAGCGTGTGTGTCCTCCAGATTCCCTGCCTTAGATCCCCCGGAGCTGCAGAGCTGTTCACTGAGAATCCTCCACCGGCAGAATGCCAAAAAATGGCTGCCGGAGCTCTCAGGGGAGGAGTGGAGCCGTGGGCGGCGCCAGGAAAGTGCGGGAATCTGGGGTCCCCACAGTGATCAGTGAGGGGGGAGGAAAACATGCAGGATGCTCCAGCCCTCACATGCGACGTCAGGTCGGTAATCCCGCCCTTACCCCTGACAGGCAGGCCCGGGGGCGGGATTTTTGCGACTAGGCCGCGATGAAGCCGGGGACTAAATTTGAGACCACGCCCGACAAGCAGGCACGGTCGGCGCGGAAGTCTACCGGCCTCCTCAATTCAGCAGCTGCCGCGGCTTCCGGGAAGAAGGTGCGCTCCCTGCACAGTCCCCAATGGGGACACAGAGTACCTTTGAGTTGCAGGGCCCGGTCCCTGAGGTTGAAGAGGCTCCGGTCCGGCAGGTTCCCACAGGGGCTGTGGAGGGAGCACGGTCCCAGTAAATGGATGACCGCTTAGGATCCCACTTCTCCCAGAGCCGCTAAGGGATGGTGAAGGAGACGGCATGTGGCTCCAGCCTCTGTACCCGCAATGGGTACTTCAACCTTAACAACACCGCCGACGTAGTGGGGTGAGAAGGGAACATGCCGGGGGCCCCGTGGGGCCCTCTTTTCTTCCAACCGACATAACTAAGTATGAGAATGCATGAGTGGATGTGTGCCTCCTTCCACACAAAGCATAAAACTGAGGAGCCCGTGATCCACGGGAGGGTGTATAGGCAGAGGGGAGGGGTTACACTTTTTAAAGTGTAATACTTTGTGTGGGCTCCGGAGGCAGAAGCTATACACCCAATTGTCTGGGTCTCCCAATGGAGCGACAAAGAAAATCCGTTTTTCTCTGACGCCTCATTGGGGGACACAGGACCATGGGACGTCCTAAAGCAGTCCATGGGTGGGTAAACAATAAACAACGCAACCCAAGGACTAGGAACCAGTCCCAGATAGCCAGGAGCGCCTACTGAGATAGGTACTCCACTATCGTTTGCAGAATTTTCCTACCTAGGTTCGCCTCAGCCTCAGCCTGGGTATGGATTCAGTAATGCTTTGAAACAGTATGTAGGCAAGACCAGGTCGCAGCCTTACACCTTTGTTCCACTGAAGGCTGATGCCTAATGGCCCAAGAGGCGCCAACTGCTCGCGTGGAATGAGTCCGCAGCCCACTAGGAATGGGCTTAAGTTGCAAGCGGTAGACTTCCTGGATCGCAGAGCGAATCCAGCGAGCCAGCGTTGCCTATGAAGCTGCCTGTCCTTTCTTAGGCCTTTCAGGAATGCCGAACAAGGAGTCTATGTTCCTAAAGGGGCTGTCCTGGGTACGTAATATCTGAGAGCCCTCACAAGATGAAATCTTTCCAACCTATGGACTGGGTGTGGACAAAAAGGAAGTCAGAACAATGTCCTCGTTCATATGAAACGGGGAAATAACCATCGGAAGAAAATCCGGAAGGGGGCGTAAAACCACCTTGTCCTGATGAAAGATCAAAAAGGGTTCGCGGCAAGAGTGATGCCAGTTCCGAAACTTGTCTGATGGACGTAATCGCCACTAAGAATGTTACCTTCCAGGAGAGAAGAGCAAGAGAAGATTCCTTAAGAGGTTCAAAAGGGGACCTCTGAATACCGTCCAAAATGAGATTGAGGTCCCATGGGTCCAGCGACCGTTTATACAGGGACACTAGATGAGAAACACCCTTGAGGAAAGTCTTGACTTGCGGATTGCAAGCTAGGCGGTATTGATAGAATATTGAGAGAGATGAAACCTGCCCCTTAAGGGAGCTGAGGGACAACCCCTTTTGCAACCTGACTGCAAAAAAAAAAAATAAAAATCAAGAATTCTGGGGATCGCCAGAGGCATAGGTTGGACATTAGATTCCCTGCACTGGGAAGAAGGGAATTTTGTTACTTACCGTAAATTCCTTTTCTTCTAGCTCCTATTGGGAGACCCAGACGATTGGGTGTATAGCTACTGCCTCCGGAGGCCACACAAAGCATTACACTAAAAAGTGTAAGGCCCCTCCCCTTCTGGCTATACACCCCCAGTGGGATCACTGGCTCACCAGTTTTAGTGCAAAAGCAAGAAGGAGGAAAGCCAATAACTTGGTTAAACAAATTCACTCCGAGTAACATCGGAGAACTGAAAAACCGTTCAACATGAACAACATGTGTACCCGAAAAACAACCAAAAATCCCGAAGGACAAGAGGGCGGGTGCTGGGTCTCCCAATAGGAGCTAGAAGAAAAGGAATTTACGGTAAGTAACAAAATTCCCTTCTTCTTCGGCGCTCCATTGGGAGACCCAGACGATTGGGACGTCCAAAAGCTGTCCCTGGGTGGGTAAAGAAATACCTCATGTTAGAGCTGCGAAGACAGCCCTCCCCTACGGGGAGGCAACTGCCGCCTGCAGGGCTCTTCTACCTAGGCTGGCGTCCGCCGAAGCATAGGTATGCACCTGATAATGTTTGGTGAAAGTGTGCAGACTCGACCAGGTAGCTGCCTGGCACACCTGTTGAGCCGTAGCCTGGTGACGCAATGCCCAGGACGCACCCACGGCTCTGGTAGAATGGGCCTTCAGCCCTGATGGAACCGGAAGCCCAGCAGAACGGTAGGCTTCAAGAATTGGTTCTTTGATCCATCGAGCCAGGGTGGCTTTGGAAGCCTGCGACCCTTTGCGCTTACCAGCGACAAGGACAAAGAGTGCATCGGAGCGGCGCAGGGGCGCCGTGCGGGAAATGTAGATTCTGAGTGCTCTCACCAGATCTAACAAATGTAAATCCTTCTCATACCGATGAACTGCATGAGGACAAAAAGAAGGCAAAGAGATATCCTGATTAAGATGAAAAGAGGATACCACCTTCGGGAGAAACTCCTGAATGGGGCGCAGCACTACCTTGTCCTGGTGGAAGACCAGGAAAGGAGCCTTGGATGACAGCGCTGCTAGCTCAGACACTCTCCGAAGAGATGTGATCGCTACCAGAAAAGCCACTTTCTGTGATAGTCTAGAAAGTGAAACCTCCCTCAGAGGCTCGAAGGGCGGCTTCTGGAGGGCAACTAGTACCCTGTTCAGATCCCATGGATCTAACGGCCGCTTGTACGGGGGTACAATATGACAAACCCCCTGCAGGAACGTGCGCACCTTAGGAAGTCGTGCTAGACGCTTTTGAAAAAAGACGGATAGCGCCGAGACTTGCCCTTTAAGGGAGCCGAGCGACAAACCTTTTTCTAACCCAGATTGCAGGAAAGAAAGAAAGGTAGGCAATGCAAAAGACCAGGGAGACACTCCCTGAGCAGAGCACCAGGATAAGAATATCCTCCACGTTCTGTGGTAGATCTTAGCGGACGTGGGCGTCCTAGCCTGTCTCATGGTGGCAACGACCCCTTGGGATAATCCTGAAGACCCTAGGATCCAGGACTCAATGGCCACACAGTCAGGTTCAGGGCCGCAGAATTCCGATGGAAAAACGGCCCTTGGGACAGTAAGTCTGGTCGGTCTGGTAGTGCCGACGGTTGGCCGACCGTGAGATGCCACAGATCCGGATACCACGCCCTCCTTGGCCAGTCTGGGGCGACGAGTATGACGCGGCTGCAGTCGGATCTGATCTTGCGTAGCACTCTGGGCAAGAGTGCCAGAGGTGGAAACACATAAGGGAGCCGGAACTGCGACCAATCTTGCACTAAGGCGTCTGCCGCCAGAGCTCTGTGATCGCGAGACCGTGCTATGAAGGTTGGGACCTTGTTGTTGTGCCTGGACGCCATTAGGTCGACGTCCGGCCTTCCCCAGCGGCTACAGATTTCCTGAAACACGTCCGGGTGAAGAGACCATTCCCCTGCGTCCATGCCCTGGCGGCTGAGGAAGTCTGCTTCCCAGTTTTCTACGCCGGGGATGTGAACTGCGGATACGGTGGAGGCCGTGGCTTCCACCCACATCAGAATCCGCCGGACTTCCTGGAAGGCTTGCCGACTGCGTGTCCCTCCTTGGTGATTGATGTATGCCACCGCTGTGGAGTTGTCCGACTGAATTCGGATCTGCTTTCCTTCCAGCCACTGCTGGAAGGCTAGTAGGGCAAGATACACTGCTCTGATTTCCAGAACATGGATCTGAAGGGTGGACTCCTGCTGAGTCCACGTACCCTGAGCCCTGTGGTGGAGAAAAACTGCTCCCCACCCTGACAGACACGCGTCTGTCGTGACTACCGCCCAAGACGGTGGTAGGAAGGATCTTCCCTGTGATAATGAGGTGGGAAGAAGCCACCATTGCAGAGAGTCCTTCTGTGAAAGGGATACTTTCCTGTTCAGGGATGTTGACTTCCCGTCCCATTGGCGGAGAATGTCCCAATAAAGAGGACGCAGATGAAACTGCGCAAACGGAACCGCCTCCATTGCCGTCACCATCTTCCCGAGGAAGTGCATGAGGCGTCTTAAGGAGTGCGACTGACCTTGACGGAGAGTCTGCACCCCAGTCTGTAGTGACCGCTGCTTGTCCAGCGGAAGCTTCACTAGCGCTGAGAGGGTATGAAACTCCATGCCAAGATACGTTAGTGATTGGGTCGGTGACAGGTTTGACTTTGAGAAGTCGATGATCCACCCGAACGTCTGGAGAGTCTCCAGCGCAACATTCAGGCTGAGTTGGCATGCCTCTTGAGAGGGTGCCTCGACAAGTAGATCGTCCAAGTAAGGGATCACAGAGTGTCCCTGTGAGTGCAAGACTGCTACCACTGCCGCCAGGACCTTGGTGAACACCCGTGGGGCTGTCGCCAGACCAAATGGCAGAGCTACGAACTGAAGATGGTCGTCTCCCATCACGAAACGTAGAAAACATTGGTGCTCTGTAGCAATCGGCACGTGGAGATAAGCATCTTTGATGTCTATTGATGCTAGGAAATATCCTTGAGACATTGAGGCAATGACGGAGCGGAGGGTTTCATCCGGAACCGCCTGGCCTCCACGTGCTTGTTGAGCAGTTTTAGGTCCAGAACGGAACGGAAAGAGCCATCCTTTTTTGGCACCACAACCAGATTGGAGGAAAACAGTGTCTTGTTCCTGAAGAGGAACAGGGATTACCACTCCTTCTGCCTGCAGAAGAGCATCGGCTCAGTGGGGAGGTGGGGACGTTCTGAAGAATCGAGTCGGAGGACGAGAACAGAACTCTGTCCTGTGCCCGTGGGCACAATGTCCCTCACCCACCGGTCTGTGACCTGTGGCAGCTAAATGTCGCCAAAGGCGAGCGAGTCTGCCATCAACCGCGGATGCGGAGAGATGAGAGAGCTGAGAGTCATGAGGAGACCGCCTTGGTAGCGGTTCCTCCGGCTGCCTTCCTTGGGCGTGATTGAGCCCCCGGAAGCTGAGCCCCTCTGAGGCTTTTCAGCTCTTTTGGACGAGGACAATTGGGACCTGCCCGAGCTTGGGAAGGACCGAAACCTCGACTGTCCTTCCAGGACAGCATTAATAGGGTAAGTCGCAATGCAGACATTGCGAGGTTACGGACGCCCCTGCGGCACAAATGTACATATGCTCAAGACCAGCTGTGCAAGAACAGCTGAAAAGCTTAGGGTGCCCATACGGCTGTAAATGCCGGAGCAACCGACACGCCGATAGCCTCATAGACAGATTTCAACCAGAGTCCATCTGTCTGGCATCTTGAAGTGAAGTCCCATCTCCACTGCAACTATGCTCTAGCCGCAAGCCTGGAGATTGGAGAATCCACCTTTGGACCCTGGGTCCCGCGTTTGACCACGTCAGGGGGAAAAGGATAACGTGTATCCTTAATACGTTTGGAGAAAACGCTTATCTGGTAAGCGTGGTGTTCCTGGACTGCTTCTCTGAAGTCAGCGTGGCCAGAAAAATACTCAATATACGTTTGAGCTACTGAAATGGGACTTCTCCTGCTGTGAAGCTGACTCCTCCGCTGGGGGAGCTGAGGGAGAAATATCCAACATACGATTGATGGACGCTATAGGATCATTCCTTATGGCGTCACCATCCGGTGTATCCGGATTGAGAGCGTTGTCAGGATCAAAGTCCTGATGAGCTACGTCTGCCTCATCATACAGAGAGCCTCCTGGGACCCCCCCCCGGAGCACCGATTTTATTCCAAATGAGGGTGGCCAGGGAGCACTGATCCAGATTGCCCATGGCCTGTCCGGACTGCAAGTCTCTATCCCATTGCCACTCCATCCCTGTCCTTGGACAGGGTTGTCCTTTGGCCACGTCTAGTAGAGACCCCGGCTGACCAAGTGCTCCAGGGGAGCATTGCACACAATGGGGTTCAGTGCCGTGGAACAGTATCACATGCAGTAAAAACAGCATCGAAAGCCTGTGTTGCTTATATGCTGCTGCCGACTAGCCATCTAGGATATAGAGCCAAGAATGGCGACCGTACAGTGCAATGTATAGCATACAAGCATAAAGTACAAATGAACACTGCAGCACATGCAATACAAGCAGCATAGAAAGCCTGTGCCTTGGCACCCCTGCTTTTCTGCTGCTGTAGACTAGCCATCTAGGGGAATATAGCCCAGAATATCGACCATACAGTGCAATGTATAGCATACAAGCATAAGTACAAATGAACACTGCAACCCCTGCAATACAAGCAGCATAGAAAAAACCTGTGCCTCAGCACCCTTGCTTTTCTGCTGCTGTAGTCTAGTCATTCTAGGCGAAAATAGCCCAGACTAGCGACCGTACAGTGCAGTGTATAGCATACAAGCATAAATACACATGAACACTTCAGTACATGCAATACAAGCAGCATAGAAAGCCTGTGCCTTAGCACCCCTGCTTTCCTGCTGCTGATGTGTCGCCATCTAAGAGGGCATATAGCCAAAAATAGCGACCTATGCAGTGTAAGCATAAAAATACAAATGGACAACTGCGGTATTTAGTGGGGTCAGCACTTCAGGTGCCGCTTACCGCCCGCCTATAAGCGGGTGTGTGGTCGCCCTAGTCCTGTGCCTGGTTGCCCAGAGTCCGATCTCTCAGCTCGGACTGCAGGAATGGCTGCCGGCGTCCTTCTCCAGCTCGTGTGAGTAGGGGCGGGCCGTGGGCGTGCCCCCAAGTCAGAGCGGGAAACCGGCGTCCCACAGTGTCCAGTGAGAGGGCTGGAGCATGTAAATAAGGCTCCAGCCCTCGGCGCTGCTGATTGTACAGCGTCTCTCCCCTACCCTGATTGACAGGGTGGGGGCGGGAACGAAGCGGAGCTAGGCCGCAAAAGCCGGGGACTGGATTTATAAGCGCCGCCGCCGTAAAAGCGCGGTCGGCGCTAAGTCCCTGGCGCACTACAAGTCCCAGCCGCGCCGCCGCTCCCGGAGCGTCCGGCGCGGTAGTTCCCCATACATAAAGTCACTCAGCTAGGCTGCAGTGACTGTAACCCTTTACTGTCCCCGGCGCACTAGCACACCCAGCAAGTCTGGAGTGTGCTGTGCCTGTGTGTACGGGGACACAGAGTACCTGAATGGTGCAGGGCCATGTCCCTGAACGGTACCCAGCTCCGTATCCAGCAGGTTCAATGGGTCTGTGGATGGAGCCCGGCCTCAGGGCTTTGGGGCCGGTAAGATCCCACTTCCTCAGAGCCCCTCAGGGGGATGTGGAAGGAAAACAGCATGTGGGCTCCAGCCGCCGTACCAGCAATAGGTACCTCAACCTTACAAACCACCAGCGGGGTGAGAAGGGAGCATGCTGGGGGCCCTATATGGGCCCTCTTTTCTTCCATCCGAAATAGTCAGCAGCTACTGCTGACTAAACAGTGGAGCTATGCGTGGATGTCTGACCTCCTTCGCACAAAGCAGAAAACTGGTGAGCCAGTGATCCCACTGGGGGTGTATAGCCAGAAGGGGAGGGGCCTTACACTTTTTAGTGTAATGCTTTGTGTGGCCTCCGGAGGCAGTAGCTATACACCCAATCGTCTGGGTCTCCCAATGGAGCGCCGAAGAAAGGAAAGTTTTCCACGTACGGTGGTAAATATGGGATGAAGGCCGGCTTTCGGGCACTGTACATGGTGGAGATGACCGCAGGAGAGAATCTCCCACTTTTTAAAGTCCAGGTCTCAATGGCCAGGCCGTCAGCTTCAGGGCTCTGGAGTTCTGATGGGAAATGGGCCCTTGGGTCAGCAAGTCTGGGATGCTTACGAGGCGCCATGAGCAATTGTACTAATTCAGCATACCAGGCACACCTGGGCTAGTCCGGTGCTATTAGTATCACCGAACTCCTTCTGCCTTGATCTTCCTGATTACTCGCGGCAGCAGGGGCAGAGGCGAAAAACATGTAAGTTGGACGGAAACGACTTCAGGAGACTAGAGCATCCGCGCCAATGGACTGTGGGTCACGTGACCTGGCTAAGAACGCGGGTACCTTTGCCTTCAACCTTGAGGCCATTAGATTATTATTATTTATTATTATTTATTTATAGAGCACCATTAATTCCACGTCTGGTGTACTCCAGTGAGTGCAGATGTGTGGGAACACTTCTGGGTGCAGAAACCACTCTCCGGCAGCCAGGCCTTGGCGACTTAGAAGGTCCGCCACCCAGTTCTCTACTCCCGGTATGTGTAACGCTGAAAACACAGACCCCCGTCGATTCGGTCCAGGTGAGGATCCTGAGGACCTCGAGATAAGCTGTCTTGCTGCTGGTACCTCCCTGCTGATTGACATAGGCCACAGCTGTTGCATTGTCCAATTGGACCCGAATCAAACGACCTGCTAGCAGAAGGGGGGGATGACCTGAGCGCGAGAAGATCGCGCTGATTTTTCATGATGATTTCTGGGAAGGGAAGACTCCTGGGGTGTCCAACGTCCCGAAGCAGTGTGGAGCCAGTACGCTGCTCCCCAGAATAAGAGGCTGGCATCCGTGGTCAGGAGTAGCCAGTCCACTTGGGGGAGCAAAACTCCTTCTCAATATGGAAGAGGGCTGAAGCCACCAGTAAAGCGCATACCTGACTGAAGGTGTCAGGTGAAAAGTTCATCCAAGGAAAAGGGGCTCTTGTCCCAGGCAGCTAGAAGCGCGAGCTGCAGTCGGCGGTGGTGTGGCTAAGCGACCAGCACTGCCTCTATAGCCGGCGCTATCCTACCTAGCACTCTCATACTGAATCGTATGAAGTGACAGGAGTACGTAGAGGGCAGTGTACCGCTTGTTGTAGAGTGGTCGCCTTGACTTGAGGGAGAAATATCAAGCCCCGAAGAGTGTCCAGGGACATGCCCAGGGAAGTGACGGATTTTGACGCGACCGGGGATGATTTGACTGGAGTCAGAAGCCGCCCTAAGCGGGATAGGGTGCCCACAGAGATCTGCATGCTGGTTGAGCCCTTGATGAGGTCATCCAAGCAAGGCAGAACAGCCACTCTCCTGGCGTGAAGGGCACTCATGGCGGCCGCCATGACCTTAGTTAAGACCCTTGGTGCTGTGGCAGAGCCGAGGGTAGGGCCACAAATGAAAAAAAGAAGTCCTGAACCGCGAAGCGGAGTAACTTTGGTGAGCTGGAGCGATGGGTATATGTGCAGGTACGCGTCCCTGAAGCTAGGGATGCAAGGAATTCTCCTTCGACCATAAAGGTAATAATGGACCCTAGGAAGTCCATTCTGAATCTCCTTACGTGCACATGTTTGCTCAGGTGTTAGAGGTCCAGGATGGGACGAACAGACCCATCTTTTTTTTTTTTTTTTTTTTTGGCGTTGGCGACCACGATAGGTTGGAATAGCCTTGAACCTCTCGCCGTCCGGAACAGGTACCATCACCCCCGCTGTTTGGAGGGAGTGGATTGCTGAGGAGAAGGCCTCGTGGTGTTTTGGAGCATTTGGGGGGGTTTGGGAGAAAAGACTGAGCAGGGGATCAGGTCCAGAATTCAATGTGGTAACCGGAAGACACAAGGTATCACACCCATTTGTGGTCTGAGGCGGCCCAGATGGAGAGGGACGAGACTTCTCGGTCTTTGTCTAGACTGCCAGGACGAGGTGGACTTGGGGAGGGCTGAGAAGGTCGGGCCCTGAGTGTCTAGTAAAAAACATCCTGGGCTACAGTTGGGGGAGGAAGGTACTCTTTTCCTCCCGTGGCGTCAGACAAAAACAAGAGCCTGGCCAGACGATCGGCAAACCATCGGTCTGGAAAGGAGTACTGTGAGAGGCTTCTTAGAGACCGAGTCCACTCTCCATTATCGGAACCAGAGGGCCTTACGGATGGCTATGGTATTTGAGGCGGCAATAACTGCGCAGGTAGCAGCGCCGAGGGAGGCCTGCATGAGGTACT